>NC_028452.1:1105665-1209787 GCF_000263155.2 Setaria italica | reverse complement strand
GTAGTGGTCTACTAAGCACTTCCAAACTCTCGATAAGTGTACTGGAGCATTTACTTGAAATAGAATATAAGTATCAAATTGAAATAGAAACAGTTAGGTTCCTAGGACTTCCGTACTCTTGTAATTAGCTGTGATTAGTATCTGAAATTTGACTTAGATATTTGCTGTCACATAGAACTATTCTTTATTCTATGTGGTTTATAATTTCTGTGCGTACACGAATACAAGTATCAAATTGTAAATCTAATCAGCTCGGTTCGTAGGACTTCCGTATTCTTGTAACTACCTGTGGTTAGTATCTGAAATTTGACTTAGATATCAGCTGTCGCATAGATCTATTCTTATCGGCATGAACTTTTCACTTGACCTTCACCTCATGCTGCCGACCATCATGTCGCATCTAGCATATCACAAGCCAATAGACATAGCACTCAAGATATGTTTTACACAAACACCGCAACACAATGCACACCTCCGGTTAGCCGTTAGCATAACAAGTGCATATGAAATATGGACTCAACCGGTAAAATATCAAATCATCCAGTCAATCACTCATAACAAATAGACCCAGGCACGTGTCAGGCACGTATCAACTCGATCCCTCTTTGCTGGCCGCGTTGCCGGCGACGGCGACGAGCGCCGAAGGACGCCGGTTGTCGAAGAGCCTGCACCCCGGCCGTCCGGCCCGGAAGCACGAGCCGAAAAGGCCAGAAAAGTGCGGCGGGCTCCATTCGGCCCATCTACAAGCTTCTTGAAGTCGTCGAATCCTGTTCGCAGCCTTCAGATCCGACGGCCGGCCCAAGGACCTCTCGACCCTGGACGGTAAAATTAAAATCCTGTGACCACCTCGGCCGGGTCGCTGAACTGCTCGCCACCGTGGCCCGCGCCGGCGCGCTCTCCCTCTACGCCGCCGCAGGCGTTCGTCGCGCTTGATCGACACCAGCAGAGGCCGAGAACAAGGTTGCGGCAGCCGCGACAGCGGAAGAGGATGGGGCCGGCCGCTGCCTCCCTGCTCACCAGCGGTGATCTCTTCGGTGGAGGCGGTGTGTGTGCAACTGCAGCTCGCGCGGATCCATTGCCGAGATCCAAGCAGCGCCGACGACCGCCGATGGCTGCTTCTGTGCTCTCCCGTCACTTCGGGCGGCGCGTGCGACCAGCCTAGCAGGCGCCACGTGCGGGCGGCGCGAACCGGCGGCGGCAGGTGCGCCCGGCCGAGCGGAGGGTAGATTCTCGGCTAAGGATTAAAAACTGTGGACTATGGAATCTTCTTCTTCTTTACTGACTGGACTACCGGGCCCACGTGCCAGCGTGATTCGGTAAAAGAGTTCATCGTATACGGGAATAACTTCAATCATATCCACCAGCGGTTCCATCCGCTTCTGGTGTATATACCTCTTTCCACGAGCACGAGTATGATACAGCCATACATGCTACAAATGAATGTCTCAGCGTTGAACAATTATTCCTTGCCTTTTACAGACATTACTCTTGAGAATAACAACCAACACACCCATCGATCTTGCCCATCGATGATCAATCAGCTATACAATTGAGTGCTACACCAAAATAATTTGGACCCCCCAAATGGACTACTTTCTAGTTTATTGAGATACAAGGAATGCTCATCAATAAACTAACTTTGGCATAAGCTACAAATGTGTTACGAGCATTCCTGAAACAAGAATCATGCTGCGGCAGATCTCTCATTATCGGGGTCTTCTATATTCAATGCTCGCAATAGCTTTGGCCAGGATTCAGGTATTCCACCAGGTAGATTGAACTCCAAGAGTTTCCCGCGCGCCCTGTAGAATTCCTCCACCGGCTCACTCTGGAAAGACGACAGCTCACTTGTAAGGATATTGTGATGCCACAGTGAAACATGTTGGATCAGACATACAAGTATTCAAACCCTACCCGAGTAAGAAGAACTAATTTTGAGATTCATATAATATAGGCATTTCTGCTGAAACAACTCACACATAACTTATAAACGCCAAATCAACTACATGGTTCTAATTTCACAATATAGATTAACAGCACAGCGTTAAAAAATGAAGACGTGTTCCATACTTCCACATATAGAAATATTAGGTATCTGTTTTCCATTACAAGAAAATAGGCTAACTGACTTATATATCAATGGCAAACACGGAAAAATGGAGTACTCAGATAGCATAGATAGATATTAAAATAAACATACTAAGCAAGCTAAAACTCTCAAAAGGCAATCTCAGGCCATGGGAACCTACCAAATCATGGTACACACGCAGTCGCTCCTTTACCACCTCTTCAGTATCATCTGGTCTAGTAATCAGCTTTGATTCACATTGTGGAGGAGGCAGTAGTGGAGGCATGTACATTCGAGGTCCACCATTCTCACCCTCAATATCAATGGAGGCCACATTGAAGTTTCCTCCACACTGGCTGCACATCCTTCTACCAAGGCATTTTGCAACCAGAGCTTCTTCTCGGAGCTTGAGATTGATCACCAAATCAATATCTGTGACTCCTTCCAGTATTTCCTAACAGAGCAAATGATATAAATAATATCAGGAACTAACATTCTATACCACTGTCTAAGCTTCAACACAAGTTAATGTATGTTGATGGCTAGAAATCCAAGGGTCCCATCCTATATTGTTCCTTGCTGAAGGCTACGGAAGAGGAAATCTATTTGACTCTAACCAACTTGTGCTTGGCTAATGAAATTTGGCTAGTCAGCTTTGAGACAGCTATCAAGTTAAAGGAAATGACTGAATTGACGATATTACAAAGGTACCAATATACTGAAATACTGTAACTAAGACCGCACTATGATCAAGCTGCATGCAAGGTCCCAAACAGCAGATACAGCATGTTAGTAACCAAGCTTCAGATACAATAAAATCTCCAAAGAAAGTGCAATTGAAAATGCTTCCTGGTAAGAGGCAAGTATGTGTTTGCATACTTACGCTCAGGTCAAATAACTAGCTCACCGCTTGTCTTATGGTCCGAGGAAAGCCATCAAGGATGAATCCTAATTCACCCTTTTCTTCTCCCTCTTCCAGGCGTCTTGACAGCAGATTTATGATGATCTCATCAGACACCAGTTTTCCATGATTGACAATCTCAGCAAGCTGGAAAAATAGCACACAAACAACACAATCAAGAAAATGGAACTAAAAGAAAAACGACCAAAGACAGGAGGCACAAAAAAGAAGGTTCTTATGGCCTATGTAGAATTGAATTCAGCACAGTTTATGGTCTAAGCAAAACTAAGCTGTAATGCTAAATCATTAGCTTTACTGAAACAACAAACAACATATGCAACCACTTATCTTTACAAGCTTCTGAGGGTTCATAAATTTGCCATGTACTTCTTTCTCGGGATCGCACTACAAGTCAACTAATTTGGTTGTTTTCTATAAGCAAAGCAACTCATCATGAAAAACAGTCAGCAGCTTCTTCCTATTTAACAAGGCGTTGCATATCGACAAGGGAATTCTGGAGAACTAGTTTCAGTGGTGACGAGCTGGATAATATTTTGCAGAGGATAATAAGGATTGTACAATACTGTAATAGGCTAATAGAGCAACTTCGATCTCTGCGCGCGCAACATGATTGTTTGGAGCTTAGTAGTGAATTAGCACTTGAAGCACCGGATCCATCTACCCAACTAACCAACTAATCTTAGTGCCTGGTAACCCGTGAGGTTTATCCAAGAGGCTGTCTCACCTGCTTGGAGAAGGGGCCAGGGGACGCGAGCGCGTCGCGGACGAGGTCGCCGGTGGCGATGTGCGGGACGTCGAGCAGCTGCGAGAGGCGGCTGGCGTAGGTGCCCTTCCCCACCCCGGGGCACCCCAGGAACACCCACTGCACACGCCTCCCGTCCTCCCGATCCCGCCCCTTGTGCCCGGCCACCGCCGCCGCCGCCGCCGCTCTGACCCCAGCCGCAGCTGCGTCCTTCGGCACCGCTGCCGCCGAAGAAGCAGACAGGCTCCGCCGGGACGCGGCGGCGCAGGCCCGGATCGCGCGCGAGATCCCCGCCATCTCGCCGACTCACCGGGGGACGAAGAGATATTTCGCGAGTTTTTTCTTTTGTCGAGCGCTCGTGACTTTGGAGTTTCGTGTTCGAGTTCGACACGCAGGAGAGAGAAGAGGGAGGAGGGGTGTGTTAGGTACAAGGACACGCGGTTTCGGTCAATGACGAGTGGGCCACGGCTTAGATTTGAGCGGTAGTGTCACGTGCTTGAATTGAGGTTGCCGTTGTCCTTGGAGGAAGGGGATCGTCGTGGAATCTTGCGAGATTCTGCCAGCTCGATTGTCAAACCCGGCCACGCACTCCATATTCTAGAAATCTTCCAGCAGCCCAAAAGCAACCACGAAATGTCTCCATCAAATTTAAAGGAAAGATTAGTCTAAACGAGACGTCACGGCCTCACCCTCACGGGGCTTGACCGCTTGAGAGGGAATGTGCAGGGATCCACGGAGCGTTTAGAAGGCATTGTGTGGCATACCAGCATGTGTTAGAAGGAGATATGATGTTTGCATAATTGCATTATCAGTATTATGCGCTTTACAATTACAGATTACGCTTGACATGCGCAAGTTCACAAGAAAAAAGTAGGCGTAGGTAGGTTGAGTAAAATTCAGACCAACCAATATTTGGGGCTAATGGTCAAACCAAGTTGCTGCCTCGCGCTAGGACCTTCCCTTTATTTTCGAATGTACCATGCAATCGAGACTAATTGTGGCAATATACTAATCAAGATTTGAACTCGGGATCCAGATCCTCTTAAATTGATAGAGAAAGGCAAACGATTCAGCCAGCAATGTTACGGCGATTTTAGCAGCTCTCATCAGTAATATCACATCTCGCTCTAGCCAATCTTAATCAAGCACACATCTCAGCAAACGGTGAATATAACATAGGACTCGATTTTGATAGAGAGTTTCAGTGTCCGAGTGCTCAACTTATTCCAATCAAGACAGTAACACGTTTACGATAATACAATTTTTATTACGACATAATAATAATATAAGACTGGGCAATCATCTGCACGCGCCGACTAGGAAAAAGTATACGGCTTCTTCCCCGCATTCTTTCACAGCATAGCGGGCGCAGACGCAGATGTTCCAAGCTCAGGTCCTGCAAATCTGCAGGGGAGCCACAGCTCCGGCCACCTCCTCCCACGCCGCGACCTGTACTAGGTCCGGGACGCCCTTCAGCGTCAGGAGGCGCTTCCTACAATCTTCTGCGGCGGCGAGGCCCGACGAGTACGCGCCGTGCACGGACCCCGAGTGGTCGGCACTGGCCGCCTCACCGGCGAAGTACAGGTTCTCCACGGGAGCGGAGAACCTCACGCAGACGTCGGCCGGCTTCCCGACCAGGTCGCACGAATAGGACCCCAGAGAGTTCGGGTCAGAGCCCCAGCGTGACACCAAGTACTGCGTCTGCAACGGCGAAGCATCACCAAATGCAAATGCGTCAGCACATGAACAAACATTCAGAAACAGCAAGTGCTGAAACCGCCATGTGCAGCGACAACTTACAGGTTCAGTAGCATCTGGAAGCATCTTCTTCAGGTGAGAAACGACCAGATCGACGGCTTCCTTGTCGGACAGTTTCTCCACTTCCTGGGCGAACCTTCCAGCAGCCATGTACACGAGGACCGGATTGCCGGTGGCCTTGTGGAGGTTCAGGAAGTATCCACATGCTTTAGGCGTCGGACCAGTTATTCCCAGCACCTCGACGTTGGGCCAGAAGACTCTGTCGAAGTGCATGGCGATCTTGTTCTCAATGCCAACACCGAGGTCCGCGATGGCAGAGCTCTTCCATGGGGGCAGTTCAGGCTCGAACTTGATTATGTTCGCCTTGAGCACACCGAGTGGCACTGTGATTATGCAAGCGTCGGCGAAGTAGTTCGTACCGTCTTCAGTAGTGACCTTAACTCCATTGTATTGCCGGGTAATTTTGGTGACCCTGGAAGATCATCATTCAATTACAGTGAGCGAATTTATTTAAATTGGGTCATTCCTTTCAGACATACAGAATAAAGATCAAATGCTTATTCGGTGCATTTATATTAGAACACTACATCATCATGATTTCTACACAACACTGTAATTGCTAGTAGTATTCTGCTGATCAACCATAATTACCCTGGCGCCATGTTTGGCAAGAGTACAGTCCAACAATAAAAGATCGGTGGAAAAACAAACCTTTGATTAAGCCTGATGTCAAGACCTTGAGCAAGAGCCTCAATAACAGGATAGTATCCATTTACCATCAGTCCATGCCCACCAGTAAGAACACGCTCCTGCAGATCGAAAAAGGAAGGAAAGGTTAGTCAGACCGAGACATCTAGAGTACAGAATAGATTTCTACAATCAGCTAAATGGTTGACTAAAACTTTGCTCCAGGGCATTGCACTAACCTGATCCCAGTTTTTCAGGGATATTTCATCTGCATCTGCAGCAAACCATGCCTCAAGCCGGCAGACACACCATTGCAAGACCTGATCTTCTAGCCCTTCTAGCCTACAGAAGTGGCAACCATGTCAGTCAAGTACTATCCAAAGCAGATTTCGTGATCTATTCAATTTTAACAACAATAATGAGTGTGGCACAAGAAAAATTACTTTAACTCGGGGAACCTCTCAAACACAATGGAAATTGCTTGTAGAAGGGGCATGTCATGTTCCTGCTCATCACGCACTTTCACCGTCTGTAACACAACACATCATAGATAGAGTGAGCTAAAAATGCTCCCAAAGAAGCACCAAAAATACTACAAATGAATTGGGTTCACTCTACCTCTTCAAGAATTCTTTCAAATGTTTCTCCTACTTTATCAACTGTCTCCTTTGGGACCTGATTGCCATCCTTATCAAAGAGAGCATAGCTGCAGAGGAATCGATGAGCACAATGAGACGGAAGATCAAGATGATAGTGGAAAATGAATTTGAGTATATGAACAATAGGTACCTTTCTAAATCATGATCATACAGAACAGAGTTGTCATCGCTGGTGCGGTATAACCTCAGCCCAAGATATCCGATCAATGGAGCCAGTGAATTCTCATTGCACACACCGTGCAGCCTGAATTTGTCAAACACCAACGAAAAAGGTAAGCAAGAGATCACACTGACAAAATCTTCAGTGGACATGTTGAGCAAATTCGAGTGTGAAGGCAACTAACCATGATGCTCCCATATCAATTGGGCATCCAAATGAGTAATCAGTATGAACACGTCCACCAATACGATCTCTGGACTCCAGAACAGTCACCTGATGATGCAGAATAGGAGTCAGTGACAGTAAGACACACCACATATGAGCATCAACCTGATGCTACACACCACATCAACATCACTGTAGATGAAAATCCATCACTCATCATCAGTTACCTTAAATGAAGAGTTGGAGAGAGCACGAGCAGCTGCAACGCCCGAGATGCCACCGCCGATCACGATGACGGATGGAGGCGTCGTGCACCGCCTCTCAATAGTTGGGAGCAAAAGGCCTGAATTTCCATTTTTTTGTATAATCAGAGTTCAATTCATAGGGAATCAGATGATAACAAAATATCTACGAGCTTCTACAACTCCCTGCATAACAACTACCTTACAAATGTTCACTCTAGTAATCGTCAATCCGACATCATCTCAACAATAAAAAATTCTGCTCTAGATTTCCCATGAAAACAACAAAAATATCTCCTTTCGTCCTATACAACAACAAGATTACTTGTACTAGTACAAAACAAATAAATTCACATAAAATAGGGAGATCGAGAGATATAAAAAAATTAAAAAAAACAAACAGGGTGATAAGAGAAATATTTCAATACCTCCAGTTTTGAGGCCATTGGGATCCATAACCGCCGCTGCCGCTGCCGCCAAGGAGGAGGAAGGAGGAGTGGGGAAAGAGGAACAAGCAACAACAGAAAGTCCCTCCGTGCCCGTACACGAAACCGCGAACAGGATCGCAGTTTACAAGAGATTACTACTACTTAAATTAGAATTACTACTATTACTAATACTACGTATGGGAATCGAGAGGAAGAAGACGAAGACGAGGAGGCCGTCCTGGCGGCGGGCGGCGTCGGAGCAGCGGCGGTGCGCAAAACAGCTCATACCCCTAATTGGCTCCAAACCGGCAAAATCTCGTCACCCCCCACACACCACGATCTCCCCCTCTCGATCAATCGATCGGCAGCACGAGGAGTCAAGGATCCCGATCCGATGGAGAGAAGAGAAGATATTTTTTTCCTCCCTTCTCCGGTCGGTGGGCGGTGGCTTTGATTGAGCTGGATGGCGCGTGTGTGTTTTACGGGATGGAGTGTTTGCGGCGACGCTTTGCTCTTGGTTTGGTTTGAAGTTAAAGGCGAGGATGGGTGGGGAGGTAGCCTTAAATAGACGTGTGTGGGGAGGAGAGGAAGTCGGCGACGACACGGCTGGCGCGTTGCTTCTGCGTAGCCGCGTAGGGGCCTTCCGAGTCCGGGTCGACAAGGCGACGGGTATTTCGTTTTCGCCCACGCCTTTCGTGTTTTTCTTTTACCTCTCTGTTTCTCTCTTCTTTTTTTTTTTTTGCGATTATCTTACCTCTATCGCAGCCTTTGCTCGAGAACTCAAAAGAGTGTCGTGTGGTTAATCTGCGAGATGGCGATACAGAATAGAATAGCAATTGACTGCATGTTGCAGCGTAAGATGTAACAGCGAATTGGATGCGTTGGTTTCGGCCACTCGATCCTGGAATTGTTCGCGGGTGCGCAGCGTTGCAAATCTGCAACATATATTGGGTTTTTGACGCGGATGTTCAACTCCGACAGGAAAAGGGCTCCACCATCGACTCATCGAGCATCAAATGGTCGTGCCAGCTGGTCAGCAGCTAGCTGCAGCAGTATTTGCCTAGGTTGTGGAGCACGCAGACCCCCTTGTTGATGTGACATCCTTTGCAACTTGCACGCCAAATTTGTCGGCAGAGAATCATAAGCTTCTCTATCCGTTATTTTTTAAAATTCCAGCTGTAGAATGATCCAACACATTCAGCCCCTATCCCCCAGATGAACACATAAACCCATCACCACACAATCGCCAATTCATCAATAAAATTCAGAACGAGATGGTTGAACAGCTGACCACCAGCTTCCCGAATCAAGCATTGGCAACTGAATCAAACAGAAGAGTACGGTAACATCCATAAATTCCAACAAGGTCTATATTATTGAAGTTACATCAAACATCAAACTGCGATAGTACAACAGTTTTGAAGGCGCAATACATACTGCGAAGCAGCTAACATTGTTAAGTGTTAACCTTCTCTGCTGCTTCAGGATAACACGGTGTTCAAATAGACAACTTCCTTTCCTCACAGCCTGGATATCTGGAAGGGAACCATGACTTCATTCATCTCCTCCCTCACAACAATCTTCCCGACCTGGAACAGGTCAGAGATGCCTAGCTGCGTCGAGAGACGCCTTCGGCAGTCCTCTGCGGCGGCAATGCCTGAAGAATAAGCTCCATGCACTGACCCAGAGTGATCGATGCAGGCGGCCTCCCCAGCGAAAAACAGGTTGCCCACGGGAGCGCAGAATCTTTCATACAAGTCAGCTGGTTTCCCTACTAGATCGCACGAGTAGGAACCGAGTGAGTTTGGGTCACTGCCCCACCGTGAAACCAGATACTGAACCTGGGAAAGAGAGGCACATGTGTTAGGATTTGCAAACATTGTGCAGATTGCAGAGACAAAGTTAACAAGTTTCAGTGTCTTCGCTGCTGCTTTACCGGTTCAGTTGCCTGTGGTAGCATTTTCCTGAGCTGGGACATAACAAAGTTCACAGATTCTTCATCTGATAGCTTCTCGATTTCGTATGCAAAACTTCCAGCTACCATGCATACCAGGACTGGATTTCCTGTGGCTTTGTGAAGGTTGAGAAAGTAACCACATGCATTTGACGTTGGGGCAACCCTGCCTAGTACTTCTACATTAGGCCAAAATACAGTGTTGAACTTGAGAGCTATCTTGTTCTCAATGCCAACGCCAAGATCAGCGATTGCTGAAAGTTTCTCTCTTGGTAGCTCAGGTTCAAACTTGATGATATTTGCCTTAAGTACACCGAGAGGGACAGTTATTATGGCAGCATCTGCAACAAAACTTGCGCCATCTTCCACACAAACAATAACCTTATTATAACGCTGAATGATCTTTGTGACCCTGGGCAACACATAAAATAGATATTATAAGCTAATTAATTGGGGTTCGATCTGACAATCAGAGTATCACATGGTTCTTCTGCACACCTGTGGTTGAGGTGAACATCAAGATCTCGAGCGAGAGCTTTGATGACAGGATCATAGCCATTCACCATGAGACCATGTCCACCAGTAAGCACATGTTCCTGCAAGTTTGCCCAAAAAAAACCAAAAAAAATCACTCAGCACGGTTGTCATGCAACTGTGTTCTTGTGCTGATCTGGAATATATGATGAAAGAATAAAGCATATTCTGACACGGCATACCTGATCCCAGTTTTTCAGAGATATATTGTCCGTGTCTGTGGCAAACCATGCCTCCAGTCTACATATACACCACTGCAGCACTTCATATTCCAGGCCCTCCAGCCTGCAAGTGTAAGTGCACAACATCAAAGACCTGAACTCATCACCGTAACATATTTAGGTGAATCATAAATCCCACTTACTTCAGATGTGGATTCCTGTCAAGCACAATTGCCATGGCTTGAATGAGAGCCATGTCGTTTGCATGTTCATCTCTTACTTTGACCGTCTGAGATATTAACAAGAAGTGAGCTTATCATAGACTCGTAGTTCCACAAAAGCATTGGACAGATAATATATAAGTGCCAGTGATTGCAGTACCTCCTTAAGAATTTTCTCAAATATTTCCCCAACTTTCATAACTATCTCCTGGGGAACTTGCTGACCATTTTTATCAAATAGGGCATAGCTGAAAAAAAAAACCCCAGAAATGTAAGAGAAGTTTGCCCACCAACTTATGAGAGACTAGACACAATGTTCATTATGGATTATGTATACCTCTCTAAATCATGGTCATACAATACAGAGTTATCACCACTTGTGCGATATAATCTAAGCCCAAGCATCCTAATCAATGGCGCCAAAGAATTCTCATTGCATACACCATGCAACCTAAATCACAAGATATAAGCATAATGTCACACTGCATCAAACTCAAAATAAGGTCGATAAAAGCAACTACATATTAGCTCTGAGATGCAACTAACCAAGATGCACCCATGTCAATTGGACATCCAAAAGAATAGTCAGTGTGCACACGGCCACCAAGTCGGTCCCTCGACTCTAAGAGCGTGACCTGTTATTATCTAACTTTATGTAAGTATCAAACATTTTGACCTTCTTCTGGTCTGTAATCTAGAAATTTACCTTAAATGAAGCATTTGACAAAGCACGAGCGGCTGCAATGCCTGAAATCCCGCCCCCTATTACAATTACAGAAGGGGGAGAAGAGTTTTGCCCATCGATGTGCTTGAAAAAACCTGATGGCAAAAATGAAAGGTATCCAGTGAATGAGAGCCATCAAGTTTATAGAAACTTCACATATTAAAGCCAATAAAGCATTAAAACTGTAACTAGTATCACATGTTTCTCACCCATCTACCTGAATAAGTATATAGCAAACGCTCCATTCAGGACAATTATCTGTAATGTTTTCATCTGTCAATTAATAGTTAATTTATGAGCTAGAAAAGTTTGTTATCTTAACAACCAGTGTCTAGCTGAAGGGGATTGCCTAGTTTGGCTGTCTTAGCATGCAGTGGCTGGCTGAAGGGGACTGTCTTGTCTTCTGTGGTGAGGATAACCTTAGGAATATATGTCAGGTATTCTTTCTGGTTGATTAGAGACAAAAAGAGTGATGTTGGACTCAGATAAAAATGAATGGCCTGAAGAAATATTTGATGTGTACCAATTTGGATGTACCGATGGAGATGATATTCTGTTCCATTCAGAAAACAAAAGAGAAGATATTTTACAAAAATGCAAACAAGAACAAGGAAGCCAGCTGGCATGGGATGCTTCTCCTCAATATCTCTTCAAGGAGCAAAGAGGCATGTTTATCTTCTTTTACAGCTTAGTGACCTCTAGTTTGGAACCTACTCCTACATGGCTACATCCCTTTCACTTGCCAATTTCCTCGTCATCACCTGCTCATAAGAGTATCTCTGTTTTTCCTCCTAGAGGTTCCTTGTAATATTCTTCATTCTGTCTTTCGAAAAAAAAAATATTCTTCATTCTAGATCCTTGAGATCAACATAACTTTTAGGTATATACCCTATAATTATTCAGGTGAGGCCACCAGAATGAATTTATCGGGTGATCAATCAATATTTTTTTAGGACGGTTGATCAATCAAATTAGAAAGCCTTTTGCCCAATTATCGTGTTCCTGGGCATGAAAGAGGCCCCCACCAATATTAAAAGAAACCAAATCAAAGTTTTCCTCCCATAATCATCATTTTACCCTTTTAGCACTGGAGGGGCCACTAAGCTATCATACAGTCAATAAGGATTAGGACGGCAGTCCATGACAGGGACGTTTGGCGTAACTCAATCAGGTTACTTGTACTGGTATTTCTTCTCCGCAATGCCACTGGAAACAATTTTAAATTGCGCACTAGATGTCAATCGTCGCGGGACGTCAAACTCATTTCTCCCAATGCGTCAGCACATATGAAATCAAATCGCACAACTGGACATAAGTAGAAGCATTCATCAGAACGAAAAGGGAGAGAGAGAAAAACACACGCACCTCCAGCGGCGAAGCCATTCGGTGGCTGGTCCATCCTCTGCGGACCCGATCCGAGCTGCGCCCGACGGCGTCGTGGACCGTGAGTGACGAGAGCGCGTGCGGCGAGGGAGATCGACGTGGGCCGACCGACCGATCGGGGCCGGCGGCGGCTAACAATTAGAGGCGGTTAACGAGTGGTTGCGGCCGCCACGTATAGGAAGCGAGAGGTAGAAGACGAAGATGAGGAGGCCGTCCATGAATCCGCAGGGGACGCTGGTGGTCGGCGCCGCATGGATAACCCCTCTCATACCCAAACCAGCTCGCCGCCGGCGAGGCCCGCCGCCGCCGCCGACGTCCCCAAACCGGCGCTTCCCGCCTCCGTAGCCACGCCGCCCCGCCGCTTGCGCGCGCGAGCCGAGCGGTGGAGAGAGAAGACGGGAGGGACACACGGACAGGCGGGCGGGACAGGACACTGGTAGCGGGTGGTTGTTACGGCTCTCGCCCGGTGCGGTGCGGGGGTGCCGCGGCGGAGGCGTGGCTTTTATAGACTCGGTCCCGGGCTTTGCCATTTGCCGGAGCGGGCGGCCAGGGCCAGCTCGGGCTGAGGCTGCGTGCGCTTGCGCTACCGGCCGATCCATTGATCCATCCACCGCGACCACGGCGAGGTTTCCTGAGAACTTTTCCGGGTGGGTCCATGGCGCGACATGCACAATTCGTGGCCGCGCGAAATTTGGAAAGTGAAATTGAATTTGGGCCCATTCGAATCTGGTGAGCTGTGTGCCTGTGTGTACGAAAGCAACGATCTTGTCTTGGCCTTCGTTCTTTGCATTGGTCTTTGCGAACAATGGAAGCAGAATCTTTGCAATGCGAGAGTGAATTATAGTATATTACCAGCTGGTGAGAATTTGGTGAGAGTGTCCATCCGCTGCCACGGCACCTAGGATCGACCTGACGAGTCCCGCAACAGCTTCCGTCCAACAACAGCTGCCTGATCAAAGAGACTCCGGCCGCTAAGCTTCCGTTTTCCTCCGTTGGCCGGCGCCTGAGCCGATTCGGGCTTTATAGGCTCTCGGCCGTGGCGTAGCTTGCTAGCTCGTGTTCGTTTCCGTGTTATCCTGTCATTAGGGCCAGCTCTCGACGCGTTCATGGCAGATTTGCGGCAGCGCCCCTTGCCTCTGCTTCAGAACGTACAGTGACGTCCCCGCTAGCGTTTCTGCAGGTGGGAAAGCCCCGTGCTTAGCTTCGGGATCATCGCATGACGCTGGGCCGGCTGGGGTTGCTTTTTGTTTTTGGTCTGAAACAGCTGATAGACTCTGCACGGCGAAGGGATGATCCCTATCCCCGATTTTGCTTCTTCGTTCAGTCTGAATCGGATAGACTCTGCACCAAAAGGGACAAAGATCACTCCAACTCCGCCATTACCGACACACGGACATGCACATCAGCGATCTGCACTTGTTTCTGCACGTGAACGGGTCGTGACAACAGAGCAACGTGTCTAGCCCAACCCATGTGGCTGTGCCTCGATTAGCATCAACACCACACCAATAATGCTGATCTGTCCCGGCTTGCCACGTTAAATCCTCAAACAAAGTGCGGATGGCCCTCCAACTTGCCAAAAGACCCGGAGCGGCCGGAGACGGTCTCAGGCCGTAGTAGGGTATATTCCGACGTGCTGTTCTTGGCAAAGTGCATGAGCTGGAGGTGTATTCCGTGCCAGAAAAGAGTGGCCCTACCACACCCTTTGCCATGATGTGCACCCACCCCATCGTATATACATTCAGCGGCGGCATGTTACCTCTTCTAGCTTCCATCAAGGTAGTACATGCTAGATGGTTGGTTGCTGATTACTGGATTCTACAATGGGCGTGGCGCCTTCATCTGGCACGTTTCTTCACAACTTTCATGACCATACATGCTTTCTGTTTATCTGGTTTGTCTGGGCTAGGAGGTAGCTGGTTATATATAGCACTACCTTGATTTAGATGGAGACCTAATCAAGGATCAGGAGGTCGGGGTTTTGAAAAAAAAAACTGATGGAAAATTTGTTGGCTGGAGCCCAAGGCTGGGCCCATTACGGCCGTTAGGTTGAGTTGGGGGTTTCACAAATATTGAGGGGGTCCAGCAGTCTGAAAATCACAACCCGAGCCCGCTTGGTGCACTGATCGCGCGGACCGAATTTGGCTTGCCACGTCGGGTGGTTCACGATCAGATCTATAAACACCTGCGACCAGATATTACAAACATGACACGGTTTAACTCACGAGAGCTTTAGGTTCAGTCATCCCCCCCCCCCCCCCCAAAAAAAAAATATTGCGGGGGTCCAGTGGTCTGAAAACTACAATGCTAACGTAATGAAGCTCCATTGCCCATACAATCAGCGACGATTGATAAAGCTCAACAGCGAGCAAAAAGTTCCTCGAAAAAGAAAAAGATCGCTGAATTTTGTGATCATCCTGCCCCTTGATTGATAGATGGATGTGGATGCCTCGATATGTTGGTGGGGGACTGCATCCGTGAAGAAAAGTGCAAAAGCCCTAGGTCCCAAAAGGCATGGAATTATTGGATCTGTTTGGCCCGCAGGATGATCTTTTGGGTACCGCGTCATAGGGTGGCCTTGCTACGGTCACGGATCATGCTAGCTACCCGTTTGGATATTTTTAGTCCGGATTAAAATTCATGGCACATTGAATATTCGGAGACTAATTATAAGGACTAAACATGAGCTAATTATAAAACTAATTACACAGATGGAGGCTAATTCACGAGTCGAATCTATTAAGCTCAATTAATTCATCATTAGCACATATTTACTGTAGCATCACATTGTCAAATCATGGACTAATTAGGTTTAATAGATTTGTCTCACAAATTAGTCTCCATTTGTGCAATTGATTTTGTAACTAGTCTATATTTAATGATCCTAATTAGTATATAAACATTCGATGTGATAGGAATTTTAGGAACGACTAAAGAAACAAACATCTATTTAGTGACAGCGAACGATGCTAAACAAGAGACTGCAACCTCCAGGCGTTGTGCAGCCTTGTTTTCTGAAATCTGAAGAAGCCTGAAACTTGCAAAGCTTAAAACTTGGCATTTGGCAACTTCTCATTTTCCAAATGGTGATTGAGCAATTTGCAATGCCGTGATGGGATTAAGATCCAGACAGATGTTAGGCCATGTTGGACCAAACCAAAGGCGACGCATGCAGGCACAATGATAAGGGAAGGCAGAGGCCCCCACTCGCCGCCGCCCTGGATTCCCTCCCGCCTTGTTTGTCACCAGAAATATCACACTGACTTCCGATAGCCGCCTAGTTTAGCTGTCGCACTCGCACGTTCAGTGCTTGAGTTCACAGAAGGTTTTGATGCTATCGACACGAGATGCCGTGCCTGTGCTTCGTTCAAGAACTGATGTTTTACAGGGAAAACTTATGGTTCAGAATTCAGATTGAACATTCTTTTAGAGCAAACCGTGCTACCGAGTTCAGGATACCGTATGCCTGATCATGTTCCCAAATTACGCATGTTGCCTGATGCCCTGAATCCCCCTGATCAGGAAGGAATTCAGGAATAGGGTACTTGAGAATTCAGAGAAGTGAACTTTTAGAATCGCGGTGCAGATTTTGTTCAGCCGGTTAATTAGATTCAGCGTATTGGCAGAATCCTTTTCGGCTTTGCGAAAGTCTGCCAGTGGCCGTCCCGTCCAGGCCTTGGCTTTTGTGAATGAATGCAAAGGTCCGGTAAATGTCACCGATTCACTTTTCTCAAAAGGAAAAACTGAAAAAGGGTCGGAACCGGATATGTGAATTTTCATCAGGCCCAGTTGATGGTGAGTACCTGACTCACTGTTCTGAATTGTCAGCTGAGGCTGATGGCAACGATACAATAACATTAAAGGGCACCTTTTCTCTTTCCATTTTGCATTGTTTCCCTTTCCATTGTGAGGGTTTCTTTCCCTTGCTTTTTTGTGGGTGAGAGGATTTCTTTCCATTGCCTTTACATGCTGAGGATGACGATCATGATATCCGGATCTGTTTCAGCTTTTCATGCTTTACCACAATGTTATTAGGCCACTCTTCTTAGTTCTTATTAATATATGCCAGACATAATTCCGAATCTTAAAAACAAAAGAAACAACATTAGGCCACTTGTCTAGCTACATTGCTGATTTTGGTTTCATATTAGTGTTCATCAGGTGAATTTCTGTAAAATTCGTAATTGTCATTTTAAATTGTGGACAAAACGCAACCAACTACTGGAGCAAAATATCTCCTGGAGTAACGAGTCAGCAACGTACTTAGTTGAGATTAGTATATGCATAACTGCATAAGCATCGTTGGAAGAGGTTGTGAAGGAAGGAAGATGCAGATTTTTAAAAGCTCTCTTTACTGACCGAATTCCATCCTACTCATAGGTTAGGTGCCGAGCCTAGTCTATCGTGGAGCAACGCCCTTTCTTGGCCATCTATGGACGTGAGCGTATCTTCACGCTTGGCGATGTTTTGTCTGCTTGCACAAGTTTTTTAAAACTATGGTATTAAAGAAAACTGGAGTTTTTTATAAGCTAAATGCAAAATCATGTTTTTTTAAAAAAACAATCCATAGTGGAGTTTATAGAACTCCCAAAAAACTACGGTTTGACAATATCATGATTTTAAGGTGTGTAGTGGCATATAAACGCCTATCAAATATCAAAGTGTTTTACCCCCTAGCCTTCCTCCAATTTTTGGGAGAAGGAAGGAAGGAGGAGGAGAGAAAGATGAAGTAATCAAGTAAAGGGAGAGGAAGGGGAAAAAAAGAAGGAAGAACAACTCTAACCTTCTACTCCCTTCGTTATTTTTTTATGCACCTACATATTATGTATATCTAGATATATAATAATATTTATGAATTTAGAAAAGTTAAAACGACCTACAATTTCAACGGACCTACAATTTCAAACGGAGGGAGTATTATGCTTGATCCGCCCATCTTATAGATAGCTAACGCGTAAAAGGTTTTTGCAGAGAGCTAGGTACTTACAGATAGCACCGATTTGCGTGTTGGATATTGGCACCGTCTATAAGTTTTAGTAGAATTTTGTGGTCCTTGGGCAATAGTGAGTGCATGATTAGACGTTTCTTGGTGGCTTAATAATAAGCCCGAGAGCCCGTGAACCGCTCTGATTGAGATGGGATATATGGGAGAGATACGATCCGTGTAGACTCTGCACCATGCGTGCATCTGCATCTCCGTCGTGGTACTCGCAGTCACCCGCTGGCAGTGGCACTGATCGCGCTAGCATGCCAACTAGTAGGTTATTCGGTTATTCCATTCCATATACTAGCTAGAAATAGGCCATCGTTACGTACAGTCACCTAGCAGGAATGGAGATATGCAGCATGAGTGTGGAGGCCATCTGCATCTGGACTGGACGGAATCGATTCTTCTTCCGGCAGTTCCCTTGTACAATTCTATCGGTGGATGTTAGCAGAGGGGCACATGATTACATGAGCATGCCGTGATTGGTTTGCGTATCTTGAAATCAGGCTCGGCTGAGCGTATGCAACACTGCGATGTTTGCTTGCTTGTATGTCCTCGACCTGGTTGAGATGAGATAATGTTTGGTTGGTTGCATGGAAACATGTTGCGTGAGATAAAAATAGACAAACAACTATCACTATGATATTTAATATGTGTAACTATTCTCTTATAGTCTATGATCTATCTTATTACTTCTTAATATTATTTATAATAGGTAAATATCATTTAAAATATACTAATCATAAACTAATAAAGTCATTAACTAATTAATTGCCTGCATCCAACGAGTCTGGCCTGGAGAAACGGCCACCATCCTCGTTTCTCCGGAGCAGGCTGGGTGATGCATTTTACATCCGAAGAGCTAGACCTGAGCATCGATGTAAGCAATCAATCAAAAAGATCCTGCATCTGGCGAGCCTGGCCCAAGCGGAAGCAGGCAACCAATCGCACCCTAAGGTGTAGAGGCAATGGCTTCGGTCTTGTTTGGGAAGCATGGGCTAAAGTTTTGCCCAGGGCTAAAGTTTAGCCCCCTCAAATGGAGGACTAAAGTTTAGCCCCTCAAATGGAGGGCTAAATTTTAGCACCTTGGGATGTTTGGGTGGGGGGCTAAACTTTAGCACTTGTGTGCAAAATGACCACAGTACCCTCCTTTCCCTGATTCCTGCGCACTCCCGCTCTTCCCCTCCCACACAAAAGAAGCGCACGCTGCCCTCCCGTGTTTCTTTTCTGGCGCTGGTGGCGGTCGTTTTTTCCCTTGCGCTGCCCCTCAGCCGCATCTATCTTTTTTCTCTCATGCTCGTCGGCGGTTTGCAAACAGATTAGAAAAACGATTCAAAGTTTATTTCATTATCCAATAACCACGAAATTGAAGAAAAAATACATTGTCCTTACTACACACAAATCATTAACTACGATCTACTGTACAAAGCATGAGCTATTTCATCACGGAATGCATTCATGTTATGGTCTTCATCTCCTGCTTGGGTATTCGTCGCATGTCCTTCATTGTTTGATGGTTCGGCCAAATTTTCATCACGATCGCACAAATCAAATGCTCTATCGGCAATACCATTCTCTTGAATGAAATTGTGAATTGCCATGCATGCTACAATTATTTTACTTTGCTTGTGCATTGGGAAACTTGGTATACCCAATAAAATCCTCTACTTCATCTTCAAAACTCCAAAGGACCTCTCGATAACATTTCTAACGGATGAATGTAAGTAATTAAAGGTCTCTTTCATACCTTTTGACATTGGGTCACTTCAAAACTCCGGTAGATGGTACTTCGCACCCTTGTATGGTGCAAGGTTAAGGTAATTAGGACGGTTAGTATAGTCCGAGTCAACTAGGTAAAACTTGCCTACAAATGAAGACAATTTTGTGAGGTAGATGAAATTGACACCATATTTGTACAAATGTAGAGAATATCCTATAGAAACTAGTGTACCTAGAGGAGGATGTGGAAACTTATCACCATATTTTTTATGGCATCATTGAACACTCTCATGTCATGTACCGATCCAGGTTATCCACTAACAACAAATGTAAACCTTATGTCGAAGTCACAAATAGCCAACACATTCTGTGTGGTATATCCATGTCTCCCCGTATGCTGATCCACCTTATTACTTAGCACCACAACTAGTACATGTATGCCATCTATAGCTCCTATACAGTTGTCGAAGTATGGAGCAAACCGAAGGTTTTGTAATCTTTGGTGCACTGTCGTAAATTCAGGGTCCAATAGCCTAATATTATGTACTGCTAGCTTAAGAACACTACACAAAATGTTGTCAAATGTATGGCTTATTGTTTCGAATGATCTCACAAACCGATCCTCAACTTGCCTAAGTGACTGAGGTGCACCAATTATCCACAGGAACATTCCTAAAGCCTCCATTGTTGACACTTCTCTACTTGCCCTCAAACCATAGGAGTCGACCAACAAATCATGCAGTTGATGAAATAATGGGCAACTCATCCTAAACATGTTGTAGCAAGAGGTCCTATTTGACAATGTTTCATTTACCCATTTGATGCCCTTCACAATTGCAACCCTCCTTGGAGCTTTGTGTATGTAAGTTTCATAGTATATACCTAACATAAACACCGTACCGACAAACTTCCGACTCCTCTTACAAGAATGCATTATCATCTCCACAGTATCATCATCACTTGAGAAATCAGTTGTATGATTACCCTCCGAATCACTTGAACACTCAGTTGAAGAATTACCATCCTAAACCATAAATAAAAGCAAAGGTTAGAAAGGTTAGAGCATGCAGAAAGATAACTAATATACCACTTCCATTTAAATAATAATTCCATTCAAATACCAACATAGTGTTCTTAGCAAACAACTCAGTTCAACATCAAACTCCTAACAGTAGCACACAAACAGTAGCACCAACATTAAGGCAGCACATAATAGTCACTTTATTCATCCTACAGTACCACACAAACTCCTAACTAATACATGTTGTGGTTCTTGCACCATCTCTGCAAAAAAATTAGCCTAGTTTTCAGGAGTTGGTATGTTGCAGAAGAATTCTCTCATCAATTCTTTTTAAAAAAATTGTAGCACAAGCATAGTATTCAACACTCTCAGGAGCTGCACCACATTCTAAACCCAAATCTTGACACCTCTTCATATCTGCTCTCTCCTTGTTCTTCTTTTCACATTTCTTATTCACAGATTTCCTCAAGACCTTATGGTTTTTTTTCTTCAGATTCAGCCCATTTATTTACTATAGTATCCATAATCTTAATCAATGGGCTCTTGAACTTCTTTCTAGGACTTGTAGTAGTGGATAGTGCTAGTACTACTTGCCCTCTTCCTGCTATTAGTGCTCATTGGGCTGCCATCAAAATCAAAAGGTAACCCCTGTTCTTCATCTCCTTCTTCCTCTTCCTCATCTTCTGCTCCACGCATGTAGGAGGTAGACCCATCTACTACAACATCATGGAACATCTCCTCTAGTTGATCAAGGTAGTCTGGAGGATCATGCATTAGTTTTTTACATTCTGTTTTGCCTTGCAAAAGAAGGCAACAACAATGACAGTAAATGTTTAGATTACATCTCCTCAAAAGAAGGCAGCAACAAATTGACAGTAAATGATCAGAATACATCTTACCTTTGTGTTTTCATCCTACCACCGTTCTAGGGCAGTGACAGTACCATTTGCAGTCCTACCGAACTCACTATTCTTCTGCAAGTCCATCCAGAAACTGTACAAAGTTTTCAATTGCCAAATCCTTTTCCTCAACTGCCTCCTATCATGCTTCAATCCTGTTGCTAGGTAATATTTTTTTGCAATTGCCTTGTACCCTCTTGCGGACATTATACCTTTGTGATAATTTCCTGCTCTAATTTGCTCAACGCACAAACAAATCGTATTTGGTTCTGACTAAGATGCCTTGTCACCTTTTATCTAGTGCATACACACAAGAATATAAACAAATCATACAAGTCACACAAGACAAAGAAATCATGCTACTCATACAATTCAAACAATTAAAAACCTTTGCTACTCATACAAGACACTGAAAGTAATACAAGCCATTAAAAGTAACAGTACAATTTAAGCATCAGATTAACAATTCATATAGAGTTAACATGAACATTGCATACACATGAACATTGCATACACATCAACTTTGCATGTCAAGAACATAACTTCAGTTCAGTACCTTAGAGTCGGGAAAAATCACTTCCACAGCACTTGCACCATCGTCAGGGTTTCCTTCCTCAAGATCGAAGAAAGGTTCTTCATCCAGATCATGTGCATGACCCACACTGCCTCCACCTCGACGACCTCCACGCCCACCGACAAGTCCTCCACCGCGTCCTCCGTCGCCGGCACCACCCTCATACTGGGACCTCGCCGCACGCCCAACACCTCTGCTGGAGCCGGCGTCGCCGCCTCTGCTGGCACCGCCACCTCTGCTATCGTCAGCGCTTCTGCTGCCCCCGGCACCTCTCGTGCCGTCGCCTCCTCTGCTGCCAGCGCTGCTATTGCAGGGCACACGTAGGCCAAGAGTAAGACCGCCACGTCCTCGGGGTACTCCGCCGCCATCTCCCCGGAGGAACTCGGAGTAGGAGTTGATGTTGGGGAACTCGTCCGCCTGCGAGTTGAGGTCCAGGGCCTGCATGCTGGCTCGGGGACCTTGGGAGGAGGATGCCTGCGAGAAGAAGTCAAAGCCGCCAGTGAGAAAAGACGGATCCGGCTGCGAGAGGGCGTCCTTCAAGCCATCGTCGCCGTGGCCGTCCATGAGCACCGCGTGGAGGTGTAGCCCGACGATGCACTTCGGGGAACGCTGGCGGCAGCGGGGTAGGGAAGGGAAGGACGGCGGTGGTGGTTGGGGCGTGGTGCAGAATGGCGGGGTGCGGGTGTGAGATCCAGGCGATGCGGGATGGGAAACAAGAGTGGGGAGAAGACGGCGGCGCTGCAGAATTTTGCGATAGGACCAACGGGAGGAAATGAGGGACTCGGGACCACTTTTAACTCTTTTGGCTCTCTTTAGCATCCCTTGGAGGGGCTAAAGGAAATTGGGGAGGGGGTACACTTTAGCACCCTTCATTAGCCCTCCTGTTTGGGAGCCAGGGCCGGCTCTAGGGGAGGGGCAGGCCGTGCGACCGCCCGGGGCCCACGAAGCTGGGGTCCCAAGACCATATAGGTAATTAGTACATATAGTTTGGTTGGTGGACTTTTTTTCGGCTTTTCTAAATACCCCGCGTAACAACTGCGGCCTGCCTCCCGTCCGTGCCAAATCAGGCCTGCCAAATTGCTCCGTGCTTGTACTAGGCCTGCCAAATTGCTTCGTGCCTGTGCCATCCCTGACTCCATATACGTATACGCTCCTGACTTCGTGGCCATGCCGCCGCCGACCCGATCAGGCGATCAGAGCCATCGTCGCGCGGGTGCAGGAGGTGAGCGCTGAGCGCCGCATCTGGAGCGCGTCAGGGATTCAGGGGCGCGTCAAAGGGCGTAAGAGGACAGAGGCGAGCCGCGAGTGCCATCAGGGTCAGAGGTGAGCCCTTATTTGAAGTTCAAGCTTCGTTTTCTTTTTCGTCAATTTTGTCAAAAAGCAATCATCTAATTAATATTATTTCTTCATGTAGTATTTCCATCCTTCGTCAATTGCATAGAAGGAGCGGTGCCTTACGGCCTTGAGGGAGAATCTTGGCAATTCCATCATTCGTCAATTGCATATCGAATTCTCTTAACTATTCTAGTGACAGTAGCATTAGCCGAAAGAAGTTTCTCCAAATTGAAACTATTGAAAAATTATTTAAGATCAACTATGTCATAAGAAAGATTGAATGGCTTGGCTATGTGCAACATTGAGAAGGATGTTTTGGACGATATTAATCTTGATATTATTTTTGAAGATTTTGCATCCAGAAATGCCCGAAGACAGTTTTTTATAAAGCACTGAAGCATTTTATTTTTATTTAAGGTAATCATAATGGTTATTATTTTTATTTTTTTACACTATTGTTATATTTTATGAGCATACTGCAAAGTTTATACTTTAGTTTTAATATTAAAAATTAATTCAATAGGTCCTTATCTTTATGCTTGCCCAAGAACCCTTAGAATTACAGAGCCGGTCCTGTTGGGAGTCAAGGGGCTAAAGTTTGATTAAAAATGGAATGCTAAAGTTTAACCCCCCTTCCGAACACCCCCGACATCCGCCGAGATCGACGAGCGGATAAGACCTTTTGGTTTCCCGGGGGCGGCAAATTAAAGGCGAGTGGCCCAACGGGATTAGCAGGTTGTAGGTGGCGTTTTGTTTGCTTTAAACTTCCTTTCCCTGCTAATGCAATGCAACAAGCTATAAGGGATTAGGAGCTGGTAGCTTGCACGCCAGCCGCTGAGTGAGTGAGTGGCTGCCTCATCAATCATCATGGGCTTGCCGTCTGATACTATGGCGTGCGTATAGCTTTCAAAAAAAAAAACAAACTATGGCGTGCGTGACCGGAAAGCAGCGCGGCACTAGCGTACCGTAGTGCCCTGCTCCCCGCCGCCTGCCCCGGCCCTGCTTTGTCTTGTCTCCTCGACTCCTCGTGCTACTCTTCCTCCTTTTTAGTTTGGGATCTGCATGTGGCTGCGCTTTACCTGCCGTCGACCTAAACCTCGCACTTTGGCTTGGCCGCTTGGTGTTCCAATCCCAATCTTTGACGTGGCAAACATGGACGGATCGATCCGAGGTGCAGTCTTTTCTCTTGGGCGGGCGATTGCGTCAGCTTCCTTGTTTTGTTTGAAGCTTCCTGTGCTGTCTGTCGTGTGAGATCCGAATTGGAAGCGCAGGCAGCAGTGAGCCTTTTCTCTAGGATCATATGTGTGACGCCGGGGCTGTCGGCGGTGTGCAGCGTTCGCAGTCGGCACGCTCATGGCAGCAGCGAGTGAGTGCCGGCAAAGGTAGCAGTGCCAGTGCGCGCACGCCACGCCGTTTCAGCCAGCTTGCTGAGTTGCTGTGCAGTGTAGTCTTGGAGCAAGCAAAGCAGCCCTCTGAGATCAGACGCGGTCCGGCGAACTGTCTCAAGGCAGCTATCCGGGTCTGCCCGCGCGTGGCAGGCAAGCAGACTAGCGGAGGCAGAGACGAACACGCTTGGCTTGAATGATGGGCCGCTCTCCGCGGATGAGTGATGGGCCGGCCACGGCACGAGGCCGGCCGGCTGGCAGGAGCTGGTTTGTTGGGAGAACCGGCGGCGGCCGGGCTGGTGGGTTAGTAAGTAGCAGACGAATCAACGAAAGCCCAGCTAGTCCGAGACATTATATTAGGACAGAAAAGGCCTTTATTGTCAAGCCCAAACGAGTGAAACGACGACAATACAACAGTACCAGGGTATAGTATCGAGTATATCATCTAGTTCTGTGTGGAGGCCCGAAGCTACACCACCTTGCCCAGCTGCGCCCAGGAGCGCTCGGAGCTCTCTCATCCTTCAGTTCAGAAGGAGACCTTGATGCCCAGCAAAGCCATGAGCTGGGCGACGAACTCCGGGTGCCCAGGCCAAGCTGCGCCCGTCACGAGGTTGCCGTCGGTGAAGCAGCGGTCGATCGGGTCAGGCTCCAGCCAGGTTCCGCCCCCGAGCACCACGTTCAGCTTCACGGCCGGGTACGCCGTGCATTTCTTTCCCTGCGTATCAATCACCCAGCAAGGAAGCGTGTCCGTTCATATGCCCCATCAAAATTTCTGAAGAATGCTCCTTGAATATACTAGAGCACATTCATAAGCTAAAGCTAAGGACTAGGGAGAATAAGACGGTGAACTGGTGAACAACGCAAAGGGTCAAATCATTTTTCTGGTGTTTAACTATCACCCTTCCTGATGTCCTTTTTTTTCCTCCCAAAGAAACTTGAAAGATTTCCTATAGAAGAAGAGACTTGACCACGAGGGAAACCAGGCCCAAAAATGCTTTCAAAAGTCAGATACTTGCAAGACACAAAATCACAGTTCTCTGTTGTTCAAAGCAAAATTTACCAGGCCAGAAAGTGCAAAGCCTTTGTACCAAAAGAAACATCAAAAGCTCTCTCTCCGCTCTCAAGCTACAGACTACAAGGCATATAGAAGGAAACCAAGTTAATAGAGCACAACGATAATATAAAGATTAAGATGTACCTTAAGGACTCCAGCAGCGGATAAAATCTGCTGTCCATGGCAGATCGATGCAATTGGCTTTCCTTTATCTGAGAAGCCCTTGACCAAGCTAATGACCTTATCATTCAGAGCCAGATACTCAGGAGCCCTTCCCCCAGGAATCACAAGTGCATCATAGCTTGAAGCATCCATACTTTCAAATGATGCTGTCAAAGTAAAATCATGACCAGGCTTCTCACTGTAAGTTTGATCACCTTCAAAGTCATGAATGGCTGTTGGGCACTTCTCCCCAGCACCCTTGTCAGGGCAAACAGCATCGACATGGCAGCCAAGAGCTTGAAGGGATTGGAATGGGACCATAACCTCATAATCCTCCATGTAGTCCTATTAATCATACAATTAAGCAAAAATGTTCAGCAAAGATATTTAAAGATCCAGAATATGAAAGATTGTCTGAGAAGTGAGAAGGCCTGTTTCTGTTTGGCTTCATCCCATTTATGCAGAGTATGAAATATAAAAACAAAGATGGTAAAAAGGTATACGGTATGAGCATGGAAAGACTTGGAGAACATGGATTTTTTCCAATACATACCCCACAGAGGAACAGAATTTTCTTGTCTGAGCCTGCAACAGAGCCTCCAAGTGCTTTGACAAATAGGCTGATGAATTCAGGATGAGAATCATAAGTCGCTGCAGTGATGAGATTGCCATCAACAGAACATTTTGCCATGGTATCAGGTTCGTCCCACTTAGCACCAGCAGCAACCAAAACTGGTTTAACAGCTGGATATGCTGTGCAGGTGCGGTTCTGAACTACTCCTGCTGCTGCCAAAATCAACTGTCCATGGCAAACTGATGCGATAGGTTTCTTAGCATCAGAGAATTTTCTGACCAAGTCAAGCACCTTGTCATCCATTGCAAGGTATTCTGGTGCACGGCCTCCAGGGATTACCAATCCATCATATCCATTAGCACCAATTTCATCAAATGAAGCATTCAGTGCAAAATTATGACCTCTTGTCTCAGAGTATGTCTGCATGAAAAATACAAATGATAG
The DNA here is from genome assembly GCF_000263155.2 of Setaria italica. NCBI lineage: Eukaryota > Viridiplantae > Streptophyta > Magnoliopsida > Poales > Poaceae > Setaria > Setaria italica. Next base: position 1,182,825 of record NC_028452.1, on the reverse strand, counting down.
AATGAATGCAGGCTTGCCACAGCAACAATAAAGAGGTAAGGTAACATGAAACAGACAAAAGGAGTAACACTATGATTTCATTATTACAGCTGATAATCTAACACAAATCAGTGTAGATGTGAGAGGAAGTAAACAAGAGAAGCATGGCAGCAGTGTCAGTGAGTACAATACAGGGCCTCAAGGACCATTGTATTATACAGAAGCGACACCTTTTAGGAGCAGACAGGGATATCAGCCAGACAACCATCTGCTAGACAAATCTCCAAATATCTGATCGTAAATAAATTTCAATTTTCAACAACTAAAACTCAAATATGCGGTAAATCTTCACTGCAGTTGCCAAATACTATGTGGAATCTTACATAACAATGGTATTTGGAAATCAGCAATACACAAACAAGCTCGATAAACTTTTACATTTTACATCGACCATCAGATGTTCAGATTTTAAATTAAGAGACAATGTGCCATCTACATTTTAAAATTCAGGTCTCCAGCAGCTGTGTATTCTCAAACTAGTTCATCCTAGAAATGACGTTCAGAAGCAGCCTCTTCTCAAAAGTCAAAAGGTTAAATTATTTTCACATAATCTGACTAGAGGAACATGATTTTTCCTGCAATTTGAATATCAAGGAGTAGGCAACAAATTAGATGCAGCTTCACCAATCTAGTTTGTGCAAGCCTCCACTCTTCACTGAATCACAGTCAATCTAATAAATACGGAACAGTCCACTCTTCACTGAAAACAACCCTATTTCCTTCAATCCATCTCACAGGAAGCCAGATCGACATAACTAACCCTACCCAATGGAACGGGTCCACGCAAAAAAGTAAGGAACATGGGGAGATCAATCCAAGGTACCTGGTGGCCGATCCCCTGATGGACGGCGGTGCGGCAGACGTCGCCGGCCTTCTTGCCGGGGCAGACGCCATCCACGGAGACGCCATACGCTTGCAGCGCTTGGAACGGGACCATGACCTAACCCATCAATTCAAGAACCGATTTGGTCTCAGTACACACCGATCCAGAGCTGATTCTTGATCCAAACAACAACTAATTCAGCAGGAGGATAGTCTAGCCCAGTGAGAAAGAGGAGACCTCGTAGTCCTCCATGTAGTCGCCGCAGAGCAGGAGCACCTTCTTCGCCGCCATCTCTAATGCCCCTCGCACGCTCGCAACCGCACAGGCGAGACGCTTCGGCTTGTGTCGTCGTCGAGCTCGGAGCCTAGAAGCCTCTCTCCTCTCTAGTTTCTGGGACTGGGAGTATGGGGCTGTTTGGATACGAGGTGCTAAACTTTAACAGTGTCACATCGGATGTTTGGATGCTAATTAGGAGGACTAAACATGAGCTAATTATAAAACTAATTGCAGAACCTTGTGCTAATTCGCGAGACGAATCTATTAAGCCTAATTAATCCATCATTAGCAAATGGTTACTGTAGCACCACATTGTCAAATCATGGACTAATTAGGCTTAATAGATTCGTCTCGCGAATTATACTCCATCTGTGCAATTAGTTTTGTAATTAGCTTATGTTTAGTACTCCTAATTAGCATCCAAACATCCGATGTGACAGGTGTTAAACTTTAACAGGTGTTTCCCAAACACCCCCTATGTTTTATATATGCCACTGGAGAGTCATCCGGAGAACACCTGGCTCTCCTTTGTTTCTAGTGGCCTGTTTGCTTGTCTTTTTTTGACGTTTCGTTTTATTTTTCTGGAAATATTTTCATGGTGTTAAACATTTTACTCTCCAATTATTCTGTTAGGCGCTGGAAGAATTCTCGATCTTTCTTCCATTCGTGATGATGAACAGATTCTGCAAATCGTTTACTTCATACAGAATCGTTGAGAGATCAGAAGTTTATACTTCAATGCCTGATCATTGGCATTGAATAATGAAGAGACTACAAGTTGGTATGATTCCCAGATCTGCACTCCGTAGTAGTACATAATACTAAACTTGCCGGCAGATGATTAAGGAGATATCAGACAGTGCGGCACCATGTGATTTGGAGAAAGTACGTTGTGTTTGAACTTTTTGCCGGCCATGATGTCCCCAAGCGGTTGCGGGCAGCACACATATTTGTTTTTTTTTTTGTAGCAGGATTTGAGTACGTTCGACAGGATCACTACTGGTAACCTCACAGTGTCACAGGAGAACAAGAATGGGAGCCAGATCTACTTAGGCCAATATGAATGAGAAAGTCATCAGATACACACAGTTGACTCCTAACAGAAAGCGATCCACATGTAACTGAACGTGGGATACAGATGTTGAACAAGCGATACATGTCGATATTCCTTCAGCTCTGGTTGCTGATCACCAACCCAGCACAGAATGTCATATCCAAGAAGCAACATCAACGCAAACGCGATGTGATTTTGTGGTGAAAACTAGTGCTCACTGCCACAAAACTTTAAGCAAATCATAATTTGCAACCATTCAAACCAATCACCGTGGTATCTCAAAGAATATGCCAAAAACAAATATTGAAGAACTCAAGAACCTCCCAGAGGTCACCACAAGCTTTTTTTGTGAACAAAAGCCCCCCCAAAATATTTTTCATTTCGGGCATAAATTGATCCAAGGAATATCCTGCTGTTAGTAAGGAAACTAATACAATACAAAGTTTGAGGATAGGTCAGATATGCTGAACAAAGCACAGCTGTTTACATGCCTCAATCGTTTATGAATGCTACCTCGCTTCATATCTGACCTATACTTATCAGTTACGAGCCTCAGAAAAATAATAGGCTTCAGCACTATCAAAGTGAAAAGGAAACATAAAGCGCCAGATGAAATCATCCAAAAGATGCCCTAAGCAATGCAGGCATTCCAGCATGCTTCAAGCAACAGAAGCAACGACAGAACCTAGAGCGCTCTGCCTCAAGTAACAGAACCAGTGGACAAAACCTAGAGCGCTCTGCCTCAAGCAACAGAACCAGTGACAAAACCTAGAGCGCTCTGCCTCAAGCAACAGAACCAATGACACCGTCAAGCTCAAGAGAAAACAACCCCTACTTTCCGAGCGAAGTCATCATCATCATCGAACTCTTCATCGTCTTGGTATGCATTTTCATCTTCAGATTTGTAGTCATGACCTTCCATTGTCTCGTAGTCATCGGACTCACCCTCTCTCTGGTCATAGTTATCTGCCTCTTGATTTCTTTCTGGATCGACTTCAGCAGCATCTTCAACCTCAAATTTATCACCATGTGATGAAGACTGTCCATGACCCTCCACAGGGACATGATATTCCTCTTTGTACTCTTCATCACCTGATCCACTCTTGCAATTTTCAGAGATAATAATGTTGTCGCATCCTTTCTTCTCAGATTCAACCAGAGAACCAGCCTGCATGACCGCAGCCTCAGCAGATTTGTCGTAGCTGGAAGCTAAGTTATTGCCCCCTGCTGCCTCTCTTTTCCTCTGCAAGATGACACTGAGGGGTTTTGGACCCTCAAAATCAAGAGAAGCTTCGGATTCCACAATTCCATTTGCTTTCCTTGGCTCTCCAAAGTTTCTACGAGCAGCAAAGCGAGCTGAATCAACCGAATCTCTTTTAAAAGAGAGGCCATCTGCATGCCTGGCACTTGAGACAAGCTCACTTGATCTCCGGTGGCTCCTCTCTTGATGCTGACCTGACTCCCGATGCCTACTGCCATGAAAATCTGCAAGTCTAGCTGCTGGGGAAAATCTTTCCCGGAGTCTCCTGTCTCGCTCATCCTCGAAGCGAGTATCAACTCTATCAGGTGATCTTCCGGGAAGCTTTATTCTGGCCTGCAGACGGGAACTTAGAGTGCTTCCTCGTGGGCCCTGACGACGATCACTGTGCATGTGGTGACCACCATGTGCGCTTTCTCTGTAGCGTTCATCCCTCCAGTGCCGGCCCCCATTAGCCCGTTCTGGGCTAATGGCTGTCGAAGGCCCACTTATTCGTCTCCTTCGGAGCTGATGGCGTAGATCTGATCCATCTATCCCATCACGATCAGGCCCCCTGTGGAGAAACCTTCTATCAGAATGGAAAGGTCTGTCCATGCTCCTCTCAGATGAGGATCTGCGTCGTTTCCTCTCATAGCCATCACACAGCTGTCCAATCTGCCCATTTTCACCCATTCCATTGAACTGCTCACTTTCATGCTGGGCCCGAATATCAAAATCAGCTGGAGCATATTCATAATCTTCTACAGGGTACATATCCCTTCCAAAATCTTCCTCGTCATGTAAATAAGCAGCACCTTCTGCATCATTGTCTACAAGAACATCAAAACCAGGAGAAGACTCCCCCAAAAAATCATCAGCCTCCCTGCTATTCTGTGGCAGGTCATCTGTCGGGGGCATTTGGAAACTTTGGTTCCACTCTTGGACAGAATCACCTTCAACAGGGAGCAGATTCTCATAGTGCATAGGATGATCCTCCTCAGTGGTGAAACTTTTCTTCGCTGCTAGCGTATTATTGGGTGCCTGCTCTGAGTTGGGCCTAGACTTCACTGCATTGGAAGATAGTTCAGTAGGTATTGCACCTATAACACTCTTGGCAACATGGACCATAGTCCTGTCATCAATTATTCGAGCACCTTGCTGCGTCGAATTATCAGGAGCTGCAGATTCTTCATTCTTTTTAGCCTGGGGCAGTTCCACAGGGAAGGAAGAAACCTTCGCCACCTGCTCTGTGGGATTATTACCAGCCCCTTGAGGTCCATGATAAAAAGGGCATCTATCACCCTTCAGGCAGTTCCCTTTCTGGAAGTAATAGCATGGGACCATCTGCTTGCCCGAGTTATAAGCACCATAGTGCGAAGAAACTGGAGGTACTCCAGGAGTTGGGGCACCACTGAAGAGACCATCAATTGGCTGGAGAAGGCAAAACAAGAAAATCAAACTTCAGAAAAATAATTTTAACAGATGAAATGTGCAAAGAATCTTTAACCAATCATAAAGCTAATAGTGGATATTAAGGAGATGGAAACAGACATACCGGATGGCGAAATGAACATTTCGGGTTCAAACAACTGCCATTTAACCAGTACCAACAGTCTCTAGGGTTCATCCGAGCACCCTCACTGTGACGAAAATCACATTCATTACCCTAACAGAAGGGAAAAGGAAGAAAGAATGATTAGTTTAAGGTTTTACAGGAAGGTAATAAGAAACAATAGCAGGCAAACATGATTGATAATTAAAAACTCAACTGTACGTAGTATTACAAATGAGGAAACAATGTAGTCTAGTCAAGCACAACTACGAATGTTATCATTGAATGAGCCAACAATTCGTGAACTACACACAAGAAACAGAGGACACCAAGCATGAAGGCCTTCTGACACATAATGATTTTGGTTGTTGGTTTCATATCGTATTGTACAACATGTTTGGCCATGTAAAATAATGTGAGCAGGCGAATAACAGATCATGTTAGGGTAATCTTTCTCAATGCTAGGAAAAACAGTAGCTTGTACCAATCCAGCAAACCCAGTGAGGCTGTAGGCACTACAAATTTATCTCACAACCTTTTCTGACATCCAGAAGCTGTACTGGTAAAACAAGGGTGCTGTGCCCGAGACAAATCTGATTGTAGAGGGTTGTTTGATCATCTGGGACATCAATTCCCACTTCCCTGATGCCGCTCAAATCACAACAATAGTATACGGTTCCACTATATCACCCCTAAACAACACAAGTCCAAAATCAAAACAAAATTCGATGTTTTCACCGCGAAATTTCCAGGTACCTAGCTCAGAAACCCTACCCAAACTGTATTCCCAAACCAAACCCGCCTCGTAATTACAGGCTTCAATCGCTCAAACCACCACAGAGGAACCGAACAAACTCGCAATCAGAGGCAGAGAAACCGGTCTCGGGGGGGGGGGGGGGGGGGGGGGGGGGGGGGCGGGGTTTCCCTTTTTGGGGGGGGGGGGGGGGGGGGAAAAAAAAACCATTCGGGGTCCCCCCCCAAGCCCCCCCTCTCCGGGCGTCAGCGGCTTCGCTGCGCCCGCGGCCGCCTCCGCGGCTCCGTCCACCTCCATGGCCCCCGTCTCGAACAGGGGGGCCGCGGGATCCTCCTCCCCTACCGCGGCCCGCGCGACGCGGCACCGATCGGCGAAGAGGGGGAAGCTAGGGATCGGCGAGCCTGGCGGCGGCGGCGGAGGCGGCGGGGGATAGATCTATGCAGCCGCCGAGGCTAGGGTTGGGGGGGAAGGGGGAAGCGACGGGGGGATGGGTCGCGCCCTTGGCTGCGCCTGCGCGTGTGGACTGGGAGGATTGGAGGGAGCCGCCTCGGATTTGCCTGCCTGCGGGTTAAACGAAACAGCGCGAGGCCGCGGTATATGACGGGAAGGGGACAAGAAGCAACCAAAGGGCAAGACTAGAGAGAGAGAGAGAGAGAGAGAGAAAGGCGGCAGCGTTGCGTGCCTGGCTGCCTGCTCCTTGAATCGAGTTTGCGTCGCGTGGCGTGGCGCCTGCATCTTTCCTTTCCTGGTCTATGGTTCCGCATCGACCGTTCGTCTCGAAAGGGGGAAAAAATCTGAAGCCCTATTTTAGCGCAGGCCAATGCACGAGAGTTCCAAAAGATTTGCTACCAATTTTTTTAAAAAAGCTTGGTTCCTAGAGGCGTATCTCTATAAGAAGAAATCAGCGACAAGCTCTGGCCCTTATTAGACCACGTCACGGTTTTTTTTCACCACCGTCTAATTCATGTACGGGCTGGATTTGAGCCGTCCAATCAGGTTCTCACGAGCTCAGGTTTCAAAACCCTTTATGAAACTTGTCCCATCTCTCTCGACACCTCCTACGGACATATTGTCCCTTGCCGCGCCACGTCCCCCTGCCTCATTGGCACTGACTATGCTCGCGAGCTGAAAACATAGCAGATAGGCAGCATAACATCTCTTTTTAGTTTTAAGCCAAAGATATGGCCCCGTCCTCCTCTCCTTCCCTCTAATCCAACACTAGGGATCGCGGGGTGGGTCGGGGTCGGGTGGAGCTTCCGCGGATCCGCCCCCAAAACCCAAAAAATGAAACCCGCCCTGAACCCGAACCCCATTTCGGGTGGAATTGTCCACCCACCTCCGAAATCAGCGAACACCCGAAACCCGGCGGGGCACTCAAAACCCGAGCAACAGTGACATAGTGGCAACAATCGCGGGCGAGGGGGGCGAGGGGCGGCCGACGGCGCTAGCGGGCGGCACTCACGGGCGAGGGACGACGGGGGCGGGCGGCCGGCGGTGCTCGCCGCTTGCGAGAGACAGGGCGAGGGGGACAACGAGCGCGGCTAGTGCCTGGCCTTGGCAGCCCTCTGGCGGGGCGAGGGGCGCGGGCACCCGGCGGCGCCGCGGAGGCGGATTGAGCGAAGGGCGAAGGGGGCGTCGGTGCGGCGCACTCGGGACGGGAGAGGGATATAAGTTCGAGAGTGGGAGACGTGGATGCCGGAGTGGCCGGACGGAGACTCGGAGTTATATAGCTAGGGTTGTGTTGTTGGGCTAGGCTGCCTATTTTTTTGGGTCGAATCGGGGCCCATGGGTCACCCACGGGTAGGAGCATAAACCCGCCCCCGCACCCACTGAGTGTCAGGGCCCTAAACCCGAGACCCGCAGGGGGATTCCGGACCCGCCCCCGCACCCACCGAGTGTCGGGGCCCCAAACCCGAGACCCGCAGGGGGATTCCGGACCTGCCCCCGCCCCCATCAGGTTTGAAACCTGTGGGTCTCGGGTCCAGACCCGCCCGATTGCCATCCCTATCCAACACGTGTTGTTGCTGCTATGATCCTCCAAAATCCAAATTGACCTCCGCAGAGCGCATCACGTTTGATGCTATGGTTTTGATGGAGAAGAAAAAAAGGTAGATATTGATTCCATCGCGTTGAAGCAGAGCGAGCAGCCGCACTACTGAGCTATCACCGGCATGCCATGGCGGCCTGGCCGTATCGTATCCCACCTTCGCACATCTTATTAGAGATTTTCAGTTAAATAGTAAGCTAATTACAATCTAAATGTACCTGGTTTGTTTTACTATGTAAGATCAAGATGATACCGTTATCTTTTATTTTTCCCAAATCCATGAGTATTAGTACTAATTCAAACCAATCTATATACATACTAAGTAATTATTTTGATATATTAATTTAAGATAATTTATCATACAATAATTATATAATCTTTGTTCACGAAGAAGAAATTGTAAAGAGTATTACATTCAAACCAGTGCCAAGCTTTTACTACATATATACAGATTTATTACAACGTGTGGAATTCAAAATTGAATATAGACTCTTTCAGAATTGTTTCAATTTCTCTATCTTTGAAAGTTTAGGATTCTCAAACTTTTGATTTCAATGAAGTGACACTGGCCAGCACCTAAAAGTTGGGCGCGGCAAAGCCGCGCCAAGCTTTCTAGTTTGCTCTGGAATCACAACGTCCCATTATTCACATGCATAGAAATATTGTTGAGTGTTCAACACTTATATTATTATTACCGAGGTCAACAATTATTATTCCTATTTTGTTTCTACTTGGCTGCCTCTAACTTAAGGTTTCGTTTGGATGTCGATATTGGAGGACTTGGTATTGATTTGAGTCCAATACTAATTAAGCCTAATCTTGGAAATGGTTCACAATACCAAAACAATTGTTTAGATGTATGCTAGATGGAATTCAAGGAGGCTTCAAATACCAATTCTTGTTTGGATGTGCATATAATAGAATTTGGCATTGACTATCTTCTTCTCTCCACTGAGTCCTCTTCCTCACCGAGTCCTCACCTGCGCCTCCGCCTCCTACTGCTCCGACATGTCGGCGAGATGGAGGGCCGCGGTGGAGGGACTCTACTGCAGCGCGGCGCACGTCGGCGAGGGGGATGGAGGGCCCCCACCGAGGAGGAAGTGGAGGAAGAAGAGAAGGGGGTGCCGCCGCGAGTGCCGCTGCCGGTGAGGAAGAAGAGAAGGGGCGCCGCCGCCGGCGGCGAGGAGAAAAAAAGGGCACCGCAGCTGCCGGCGAGGGAGAAGAGAAGGGACGCCGCTGCCGGCGAGGGAAAAGAGAAGGGCAACTGCGCCGCCGCAGGCGAGGAGAATAGAAGGGTCGTTGCGTCGCCACCAGCGAGGAAGAAGAGAAGGGGCGCCGCGCTGCGTCAAGGGAGCGGGCGACTATTTCTTTTCGAGGGGGAGGCGAATTCAACGCAAAAACGAGGGGAAGTGCTCGGTATCGAGGGTGACGAGCTGCAGGTGTAGTAAATACCGGTTGGCATTGGGGTTGAATTCTAATTCCGAATTCCAAACCATCCAAACAGTAGGTATTGAAGTTAGCCAATACCAATTCCCAATTCTAGGACTGAATATGAACATCCAAACGCAACCTAAATGTAATGTCGCACCCCACATAGATAAGGGGCACTTGAAACCCCACCCCACATAGATAAGGGGTACTTGAAACCCCACTTGGATCTCTCGAAAAATCATTTAACCTCAACTCACCTTGGAGCTTTGTAATCGGGATTTCGCTCATATTACTATCGATGTACCATGGTCATGTTGCCCAACCTCTTAACATTGAGAAATTTTAATATTTGACATCCAATTCGCAAACCTCACTTCTTTTGACCCTTGATTCGCATACCTTTCAAAATATGACACTGAACATGCGGATTCTTTTGATTTGAGGGATTTCCTCCTCTTTTCTCTATTTCACTTCATTTCCTTTTCCTTTTCATTTCCCATACCTAGTAAATGGACAACTTTACCCCTGCTTTTCTTCTGCATCGATCGAACATGAGGAAGAGAAAAAGTCAGTCTCCTCTCCGCCGGCGATGCTCACCGCTAGTGAGTCTGCGCCACCCGTTTAGGTGGCACCATGTCGAGCGCTCCTATCCCCACCCTCAACGCGCAGCATCCCATCGACGCCGTCGCCGTTCCTGTCGTCAGCCGCCGCGGTGTGAGCCAGCTCCATGGCCAGCGCAAATAGCGTCACCGCCCACTACATCACCCGCGGTGTGCCCCTGCCCTGACCTGGCCATCATCTTCGATGCGTAGACGACACAGAGGAACGCGCGGAGCGCGACAGCGCGATCTCCGTGGCGCTGGCCCTGCCGCCCTAGCACTCTCCTATGCAAGCACGACGTGTGCGCGGGCGTGCATCAGGACCACAAGGTCCGCGTCCTTCTCGATTGCCGAGGTGTCCCCGCAAAATGCAACGCCTTCTTGCCTAGGAAGGTCATGCTTCTTGTCAATACGGAGAAGAACGAGTGAGTTGAGAGAGAGAGAGAGCGCCAACGATCGATCCAATTGAGATGTTGAATTTGAACAGGTGAACAGATAAGGGAAGGGCAAAACAGGTAGATCGCTAGTGCTGAAAAGGAAAATAAAAGGAAATAGGAAAAGGGAGAGAATCCCTCGTATCGAAACGATTCGTGTGCACGATGTCAATTTTTGAAAGGCATGTGAATTCGATGTCATGTCCAGTGAGGCGTGCGTATTCGATGTCAAATATCGAAATCTCTCCTTAGCATTGCATCATTGAGTTGTTTTCTTCAAACATACTAGTTGTCGAGAATTCAAACAATTGTCAATCTCTTTCTCTTATGATTCATAGAATTCAAACAATTTCAATTAGTGACATCAAGCAAAAAAGATACTACGAGGAAAGCCATGGTCCTTCATAGTCTCATAGTCATAGGACGCTGCTTCAGGCAAGGTTGCAAGCTACTCTATGCCTCCATAGAACCAACACCGCCCATGTCATGGAGTCTAGAAATCGGTGGAGTTTAGGTTTCGTTTGACAGAGCTTACAGAACTGATTCTCTGCCGAATCCAGCAGGAGCTCTGCCAAACAGTTTTTAAGAGAGAAATGATTCTCTGCTGATTCTATGAAGTGATTCTCTGAAATGAACTAAGAGGCTGTGAGTTAGAAAAAAGTAATTTCTCCTTATTCTTCCATCCCGATTTTAAGAGTTTATACTAGAGAATTAAAGAGAATCACTTTCGACCACAAAATCACTTCCAAATTTCAAGAGTTTATACTAGAGATTAAAGAGAATCACTTTCAGCCATAAAATCACTTCTCTCATAGAATCAAAATCCAATGGAGCTTTACCAAACATGCCTTTCTCTCATAGAATCAAAATTCGATGGAGCTTTACCAAACATGCCTTACAAACAAAACATGCCTTGCTGGTGTGTTGGGCCTGCCCTTCAAACGCAAGTTTGCCACTGGGGTTGACGCAAGATTCCATTACTCCCGAACAGGCCAATGAGGCATTTAGTTTTGCGGCGATATGCCCTTGCTGGTGTGTTGGGCCTGCCCTTCAAACGCAAGTTTTCCACTGGGGTTGACGCAAGATTCCATTACTCCCGAACAGGCCAATGAGGCATTTAGTTTTGCTGCGATGGGACCGTGGGAGCAAGGAGACCACCAAGGCGACGGACGAAGACCATCCCCAAACACGGCCACGTCCATCAAATTTTGTCGCCACAATTTTGCTGTCAGGAGCTGTATATGCAAGCACGCCCACGTCCCCGTGGGGACTCAACCATAGCAACATTGCAACGTATATAAAAGTAAAAAAGAAACTGCGTTTCTATGATCACCATTCGTGAAAATAGTTTCAGAGAACACCTGAAACATCGTCAGCCAGACGTATCACCGCAATCTTGTACCCCAGTCCCCAGCAGACAAAAAAATAAGCACTACAAATTTAAAACAATCCTCCTGCATTCAAATTATTGCAGTTCATCGTCGAACGCATGCCGAGGAATCATCAAATACATAACTTACGAATCACGATACAGTTTCAACTAAGAATTTAGTCCGAAGATCTGACGCAACACGAGCGCCGTGCGAGCTACAAGCCAACTAGGATAGAGTTACTCATACTTGATTCCTAAGTGGAACTTACAAAATATCAGTCCGGAGTATCGGTGGCCCGCTCCGGATACAGATAACGGGGAGTTCTGAAGACGTGCATGGTGTACATGCTCGAGAGGACATGGGCGAACATGCGAGCACAGCGGTGCAGACTGTCACGAGCAAGAGTGCTACCATGCGCCGCAGAATCGTCATGGGAGCCTGTAAATGTAACCCAAGTCAAAATGTTGGATATTAGTAAATGTCCTGCAGTTAAGTGATGAAAACTCTAACTCAAATCTCTTCTTCGAAGACAAGGATTAAAAAAAGCAAAATAAAATATAATGAGCTAGCTGTCGTATTAAGAGAAATGGATGGCATCACTGTTACCAAACACATTGCCTTCGTTCCTACTTGCAATTTATGTGATCATCTAAAGTCATCGTGCCCACACACAAGTCAGCAATTATCTGAGATTCTGAGGTTACTCAGGGATATGGACTGGAGCCCTCAGCAAAAGTGAACACTATTCTTGAATATTTCAGCTTTCGGTTTTAGTTGTAAAAGACTTCTAGCCTGTTAGTTTTTTTCACAACAAAGCTGGGAACACTCAAGGCTAAAAAAAATTCCTGAATATTAGGTTTAATCATTTACTTAGCTACCAGAAACCACTCGACCAGTGTCTTGAATATTTTAGGAAAATCCAGAGATATTTTAGGTATATACTTCATCATAATGGCTTTATCTGCTAAAAAATACAACTTTTATAACAACTCCAGAGGCTTAAGGTTTAAGACTAGCACCTAAGGACACTTTCAGTGGTATTATTAATCTGCCAAGAAACTCTCGTCCTTTCTTTAATGATGGGGAACTGTTGCACCTATATCCTTCCACTCGAAAAATATTTTATATGCTAAACAACATGAAAGTCATTATAGAGTTCAGTCAGTTTTATAGTTCCCACGTTTATGCTAACACTAAACAGGCTACTCCAGAGTCCAGACAATACCATTTACTTGGATAATTTTGTCATCCCTAATATACAAATATAAACTTGCAGACATAATAGACCAGCAATTATAACCAAACAAGGAAAAATAATGCAGTAGTAGAAAACATCCAACAAAGTTTGAGAAGCAGAGGCAAAGGACTAATAAAGTAACAGGATGGCATAAGTTACCAGAAACAGCTCCATGTATCAATTTAAGATAGGTAGCGTGGATCGTTTCCTTGCTTTCCCATCTTATGCACATCCTCAGGTGAAAGTATCTTGATGTACCACACACTATTCACAAATGACCTGCATCAAGTGAGCAAGCTCAGTTTTCTGGCTATTTATAACTGGCATGTTTAAGTGATGCAGATGTTAACTACGATTCCAGTTACATTCATCACTTACATAAATTCAGAAGTATCTATATCACAAGTAATTAGATCTTCTATTGAAGTATCATAATGCATAAATCAAGAACTATGAAGTCATCTTTCTTTTGTAAGTTAAATACATATGAAAGATGTATGGCAGCATTAAGCACTACTTAAATACATGTAAAATGAAGATCTTTTATGGATTAAATGGCCTGAAAATAGCCTTTGACTCCATTCAAAATGCATGCTACAATAGATATCAATGAGAAGTGATTGAAGATGTTAGTTCCTATGAAAACTATATCTTTCGGAACAAAAAAAAGGTGATTAAATGTAAGGAGTTTTCAAATTCTTACATTGAATTACATATTTTATTTTTTTAGGGATATACTTTGAATTATATGCGTGTAAAATAAAAGAGCAGGCAAAACAATAGTACTAGTATATCTTGATAGAACGTTATATGGACACTCCGCATACTCCTTTTAAGGTAGACCAGGTAGACCAGCTATAGGAATTCTAGAAGTTTAAAATATCTAAAAGAAATGCACACAAGATCGGAACTTGTCACCATCAATATGCACTGGGAAAAGGCTGATTGGTGCTTGAGCAAAAAAATGCCTATACATAGGAAGCCCAATATTTCCCAACATGGTGTGTACACTATGGTTGACTCATGAAACTGTAAAATAACAAATATTGTCCTATACGTTCAAGTTTGATAGTATATCGAGAAAAAACACCTATTTATAACTTGTCCTGTTGGCTTAATAAGCTTTGAACTGGTGGCCTGGAAACGAACAACAGCGAAAGAAAATCTATGACACAGCTACCTTGGCTCTATGCCATTTTGCACTTCTAGTTTGAAAAAATGTGAAAGACCAACTAACAAAGTTACATTGTGCCGCTTTGTGGTATAGCTTTGCAAAACTCTATTTATGTTCATATGAGCAAATTGTGTTGTGCAGTTAAAACCATATAATCATGTTTAAAGTGTTACGATGTTACCTCTAGCGTACTTACAATCAGGTCTAATATTTTTTTATTTTATGATATACGGTAGCTCCTCTCAGATGACTATGCCGCGCAGTTTTTCTAATACATTGTAGAGATCATGACAAAATTCAAATATGTATAGACTACTTAAAAATCACAAGTGAAACTAGAATTCCAGTAATGGTTGCTTACTCCCACGGGTCGTCTCCAAGGAGAAGCACATCGTTCTCCCTGTCGACAAATACAAGCTGCCAGCCTGATCTATCAGGGTCGTCCAACTGACCCTTAATACCAAACATCTGACCCAGTTCCTCTCGAAGTTCAGCATAGTTAGAGAACCGGGTGATGTCCAATGACCTCCCCACTGATCCTGACTTGTAAACCTGCATTTAGTAAAATGGTTACATGAGAAGGGACTTAAATTTGTTTTTAGTAGGGACAATTACACTGACCTTAACAAAAGTTCTAGTTGTTGGGTCATAAATTTGTTTTTAGTAGGGACAATTGCACTCACCTTAACGAAAGTTCTGGTTGTTGGGTCATTCTCTCCTGTATTTTGCAACAAACCAGAAGAGTCATCCAGACAACCGTACATCGGATTTTGCAGATATGTTGATCCAGAGGGAATCGTAGATATATTGTTATCCACAACATTTGAAGTCAGATTAGGTACCATATTGTACAGTAGGGAGGAATTGTCAACTTGAGGACTAAAAAGGGACTGGTTCTGCACATCACGGCCAACTTTGTTGTCAACAGAACCATCTTTGCTAGTGGGTGAGTTAAGCGAAACCGAGCCCCCAAAAGACATTGATTGTGAGCCCATAAACTTTTGCTTCCACGCCTGTTGCTGCTGCTGCTGCTCACTAACTGTTGGTTGGTTGAATCTAGACAGGTCCACACATTTCGAGCTTCCCTGAAGGAAGTTCGATTCCAACATGTTTTCGTTGCTGCTAGAGCTAATGAAGCTGGAAGAGTTCACATTGGGATCAGAGAAGCCAAATTTTTCACGCAAATGGCTTGGTAATGACGTTGGGCTAGGGAGAACCGCACTGGTAGGAACTTGATAAGGTTGATCTGGTTGAATCTTCTGCTTCTGGTCATTATGAGCATGCTGCATTTGCTGGAGTTGGTGGAGCTGCTGCTGGATAGCACTTGGGCTGAGCACAGACTGAATATTTTGAGAATCAGGACTAACAAGTTGCTGTTGGCTCGCTTGCTGCATAATCTGTTGCTGCAGCAGCGGGTTGAGGTTGCACTGTTCCTGAGGGGACTGCATAGGCTGTTGAAGGTGTAGGAATTGCTGCTTCAGATAACCACCGGACTGGGAAGCAGCTGCAGCAGCAACCACTGCTTGATACTGATCGTGGTCATTGCTAAGTAAGGATGGATGGAGTCGCTGTTGTCCCCAGGAACCTATACCAGGTGACTGGAAGTTGAAAGACTGGAAGCCTCCTTCACCAGCAACTCCTCTCAGCCACATCAAAGCATTGCTGTCATCTTAAGTGTAATATGACAATCAATAAAACCATAATGAGAAGGAATAGCAAGGACCGTAATGACACAATTTGTATAAAATATAAATGAAGGGCTTCAGCAAATAAGTGAAATAACGTTGGTCTATCATGTCATGGTGCTTCAATGCTGGGAATTTGGTATATATGCTTAGAATATATCCACCTCTCAGTTGTATTATAGTTTTACTGCTAGTTTCCATCAATGGTTTGATCTAACAGCTCCAATTACGAATAACTAACTTGCATTCATACTGGGCAAAACCCATTAGAAGGTAAATGCTAAGAATGCCAACTCCTGCAATGCTACTGGTGTGACAGTGACACTAATAGCAAAAATGCAGGAAAATAATTCCAACAAAAGAGATGCTGGATTCAGAGTCATAGTAACAAGCATGAGTATTCCTTCAAGAAACAAGCATGAGTATCTGAAGCGTACCATGAAGAGCAGCAACTCCAGAATACCAAGGATGCTTAACTCGCAGTGGGAACAGGGATGGATACATTGGAAAGGTTGTCAATGGCTCAATTTCCCAGAGAGAAACTCTAGGTGGCCTTTCTCCTGCTGTTGATTCATCCCAACCAACCTGTGTTACAATATCAGTACATAGTGGTTAGGGAAATACTTTGCAGTATCATAATTTTAAGCAAGTATGATGAAATGACAGGAGTAACCAAATATGTAAGATGGTTATTATGAGATGAAGAAGAACAAAGGTTCTGAAATGGAAAAAAGAAGGAACAAACATTTCACTATGGCAATTTAACCTCTCAAAGAATGAAAAACGGTCAGTATAAAACATCTGAAAGTTACAACAGCTGCATGGCTATTAGCTGAGAACTAGAAGAACGGATAAGAAGAAAATGAGAACAAAATGTCAAACATGATTATGGAGTAAGCACGAAAAAACTGGCATGCAAAAAGAGAGTCAGATCGCAGAGGGAACCAGCAAGCAAAAGAAGTAAGAAGCTAACAAGAAAAAATCAAGAAGAAAAAACTCTTACCTTTACCGATCTCCAATAGGAACTAGGCCAGCGCACTGGGTCTGCATCACTTACTTCTGTTATCGTCCCCATGTACCTGCAATTATTTAGTATCTTTTTTATGAGTTTCTTTCATAAACATTGAGCATGAAATTGACAGTCTCATGGACACATGATTTCATATAGTTTGAAAACATGCCACCACCAAGTAAAACTAAAGGAAAGTGCTCTAGTTGGATGGAAAAATATTTTTGCCAAGAATCATAAAGAGATTTTGGTACTGCTTCCTCACCTGCGGACACTAGATTCCTCAGTCTCAAACAACATCCTGAATCGCATCCCAACCGATATCCGGGTGTGGAAAACAGCCTTGATGTATTTTGAAAGGGGTATAACAAATTCTGATGGACTTGCCCTGAAAGCACATTTATTTTTCTGGTCAAGTGGAACATAGGAAACACAGAACAGAGTTCTCATTTGCTAATCAAATAGTTTAATTTACCTGGGATTATAGAAAATTGTGAAGCGGCTGTTTGTTGCAGCAGCATGAGCTGCTGCTGCAAGGAGCCCTATGTGCATGCTGTCACTCGAAAGAACAGAAGAGGGCATCACAGTCTGTGGCTGGCTGGCACGTCTGATTCCAAGCAAAAGCTGGTTCTTCTCATTCCTAAATTAGAGGGCGAAGAGTAAGTCCTCCTAATTATATATTTTTCACAAGTACTGGATTGAAACAATGGAACAAACCATATGAATAGCACGGAATCTCCAGCAACAAGTCTCTTAGCACTGACAAACACACTCCAGCCAGTAGTCAGCAGGTGTCTCTTGGGTTGGCCTGTGAAAAGAAGCGTATTTAGTTCAAAAGATAGCAACATTGGTGTTAAATAATTCAACCTGTCATCAACAATCTTAGTGCTGGCGACCCCATTTTCCAATCAGTATAGTAGATGGGCCCTCATTCATGAATGTCACTAACACTACTAATCAAACTTTAGCATTTACAGGCATACAAAGTGAAGTATGCTCTGGACCGAGGAATCAACCATGAATAAACTAAACACTGTGGAACTTAAGTCTATCAAGACATAAGAAAAGAACCAACCGTGTGGCACATTTGTACTAGCTAGAAAAAAAAATGCACATCAGTACATCCAGAGGCCCAAGTGCAATTTTTTAGCACCTAACTCCCACGGATAGCTCAGAAACATCAGAGGAAATATTCCTGTCAATTGTAAGTTTGTAACTTGGGCATCTTATACCTAATCCGGTACTGCACTATCCTTACATAATAAAGCTGAAAAGGTTTTCAACGTACTGACCAAATTAATGTTTTCATCTTTGTAGCTTGTAGAGGTCCTTGATTGTACGAAACAATGGCATAGACAGATAGGCTGGTTTTACTTTAAAAGTGATTACATAACAAGGTATATTTTGCAAGCACACTTGGAAATGTTTTGAGAATATGTTTTTAATAAATAAAAAATAGAATGAAGAACAACTGATACCATAACTGATTAAGAGTTTCAACTGAAAAAAAAAGGAGAAAAACAAGTTTATAAGGAGCAAAGCATCGAATTTTTTCTGAACTTGCCTCGGAAGATATGCCTGAACTTCCACTCTACATCATGAATATCCCGTGCGATAAGCTCCTGTGCTGGAGGCTGCTGTGTGAAATCCTACAAACCACACTATACCACCTGTTATTGGCAACAGCAAACCCAACAATCCATGCAACCGAACAAAAGGAACACCGCCCCAAAATAAACACTCATCACACCAGAGGAGGGAAGACGCGCTCCGCAGCACGACGGGGCACAGAGAACCCGCCATGCGTGCTGGTGTCGCTCGCCGTCAGCGTCTTGCAGAAGTAATTCGTTGGCTGCTTGCTCATGATCCCCATCTCCGCCGGGAGGTATGCATCGTTCTGCTCTTGCTGGACAAAATTAATACAACCGAAACCATAAGAACTCAACAAAATCTATAGCACCGCGAATCATCAGCCCACGGTGCCTTACTGGGTTCAGCGGCTGCAGCGTCATCTGCGCGTACACCTCATCAGTCTCCACATCCGCCTGCGCATGTTTTCGAGCTCAGCTTAGCATCCGCAGGTACAGAAACAAAGCAGACGAATCGCCACATCTAAGAAATTTTGAGGTAGAAAATCGCGCACATGCATTGTGACATCATGGAGCTGGCAGATCAGCTGCGGCGGCAGGTTGGGGTAGTTGGGGATGTGGCCGTCCACCTCCTTGTTCGTCGACGCTGCCACCTTCGTTCACAGGCGTTCACACGCATTAGCTAGCTAGCCCGAAACACACGCGGGCGATCAAAGCAACCGCCCCAACGCGGCAACGAACGCGGTGCGGCAAAACAACCAACACCTTGCACGCAAGGCAACGCGGGTGGCAACCCAGCGCCACCGAGCGAGGGGGCCGAGATGGCACGGGAACTCACTCACCTGCTCGCTGTGGCCCTGCGGGAAGTAGATGACGCGCGTGCCGACGGTCGGGAGGCAGACGAGCGGGCCGGCGCACGCATGCCACAGCTCCGAGTTGAGGCACTTCTTCTCTGCACACAGCCAACAACAACACGCGCTCGCAGGAGCAGTAAGCAAAAAACGAATCGATTCCGAGAGCAGCAGGAAGGCAAAGCGCATGGAGGAAAACAGCAAGCGAAACCTAGGAGGTAGCAGCAGCACCCACCTTCCTCCGGCGGCGCCGCGGGCGGCGGCGGCTGCCCGATGCTGGCCGCGGACGACGAGCTCATCCTCCCACCACCACCGGAACCGAAACCTAATTTACACCCTGGCGAATCCTCCCGGAACCCCCATCACCCCCTCCTCAAATCGGCCGCATTCTACAAGAAGCCAAGCCGCGGCGTCAGGAGCCGCCCGGCGGACGCGAGCCCGCGCCGACACGGAGGGGTGCAGGGACGCCTACCTCGTCAGCTCACCCGAGCTCGGAGATCGCCATGGTGCGTGTGGGGAGAGGGAAGGGTGGGGCTGGGAAGAGGGGGCGAGAGAGAGAGAGAGAGAGAGAGAGGGCTGGGAATGATTAGGTTTGGGGCATTTAAGCGAGAGAGGGTGAGAGGAGAGGGGGAGGCAGCGTGTGCGCGTGCGCAGCGCAGTAGTGCGGCGAGCGAGACTGCGAGTTCGCCACAGTGCAGCGCGGAGTGGAGAGTGGCTGCCGCCGCTGCCCCTGCGCAGTTTTGAATAAAGCGGAGGACGAGGAGGAGAGAGAAGGAACGAAATAATAATAATAGAAAAGAAAGCTGGAAAGCGAGTCGTAGGAGTAGCATTAAAAAAGCCGTATTTTATGGGCTCATGTAAGCGGCTGTCGGGGGCGGGGTTTCTGGCTGCTGCAGCATGCAGCAGGCCAGCACTGGCACAGCCAAACCCAACCGTTTGGTTTGGGTAACCACGGACTGGCACGGCGGCCGTAATGGAGATCCACCACCACCACTCGCCTCGCCCCCTCCTCGATGGATGGATGGACGGATTGACTGGTCACTGCCGCCCGTGTGGGCCAACTCTGTTGCCTGCCAGTGCCAGTGCCATGGGTTTTGCCTGCCTCGTGGCCGGTGATCATCTGCTAGCTTCTACTACGTGTTTGTCCAGTTTTGCCCTCTAGATTCTAGGCGCCCCTAATTCAAATATTTACTCCATCGTATCACTGTGCACAATTTTCGAGGTACAGTTATTAAATCTGAAAATTTGATAATCGTGTTTGGTTTGCCTTCTTATTTTATTTAACGTACTAAAACTTGCTTATTTTCCCAGATTAAAATTTAGTCCCCTTTAGGAACTAAAGGTAATAAATAACTTGCAATAGTGCCCCTACCCTTTTTCCCTCCTTCAGGAGCTGCTCCTTCCTCTGAGCGCCGTCGTATCCTTCTCCCTATTCCTTTCTTCTTTCGCCCATCCGCTAACCCCAACCTACACCGCACCCTGCCTCCTGCACCCCGCACCACAGCCCACCGTGTCGCCTGGGCCCATCGCCACCGCGCCCTGCCCCGCCGCTCCTGGCTCGCCGCCCGTCACCTGGCTCCACGCTCCACCGACGCACCACCGCGCCACTAATGGTCCACCCGCGCCGTGTCCTGCCCGCCCTCCTGCGCCCGCTGCCGCACTGCGCCGCCCATGTTCTCGAAGTAGATGTCGATGCCCTCCGGGAAGCACCGCTTGAGCACCAGCTGGTCCCCAGGCGCGAGGCGCAGGTCGGAGGAGTTGAGCACGCGGGCGACGCTAAAGCCCGTGATGACGGAGCCCTGGCGAAGGCGGCCGTGTAGGACTCCCGCAGCGAGCGCGACATCTTAGGCCGCATGTAGGGGTCGTAGGAGAGGTAGAGGTTGCGGACGAGGACGAAACCGGGTGGGTCGTCGCCAGCGAGGCAGAGGGGCACCTGAGCACCAAGCAGAGGAAGGGGGCTCGCGGTGGCGCAGGAGTGGCCCGGACCGGGGACGGCATAGGCGGGGATGGCGCAGGGGGCAATGGCGGCGGGGATAGTGTGAGGATGGGTGCGACGCATTCAACGAGGGCAAGGGGTGTCCAGGGTACCTTTTAGCCCCATAAGCAATCCTTTGGTGGTTTATGGACTAAAATTTAGAGGCTAAAGTTTAGTCAAATAAGCAGGGGTGTTTGAGGTTTAGGGGCTAAAATAGACTAAAGTTTAGTCATAATAAACTTCAGCACTCTATATCTCATGGTGATAAAATTACTCCCATATATGATGAAACTCTGTTCCCTCTCTCCTCGTAATACCCTTACCACTTTAGCACCCTACGTCTCATGGATGTACCACTTAATGGTCATGAGACTCTAAGTCCTAACAGAGTCAGGAATTTGCATGGGTTTCAGGTTTAACTCGATCCTCCTGCTCCCTAGCGTAGCATGGTCCGGTTAGGCAGGCATTTAGCTTGCTCTTTTCTCATGTGAGACTGCGCGCGGAATAGATTCTGCCTAGATCGAGCTACCGGATTCCCCTGCTTATGCTGCCGCGCGCGCCGATCGATGGAGCAGGATCTCGTGAAACTTTCTTGGCACACTATAATCTGCGTGGTTTCCCTAAGAAGACTCACCGAGCCGCTCTAAAGCGGCAAGGTGCCCACCGTATTTTCTAGCAGCGCTAGCTGTGCGAAAATATCTGGTGGCTACCCCTGCTTTTTCCCTGTGATCCAGCACCTTACCCAACTCGGCTCCTCCAACCTCTCAAGCAATCCCGGATCACATTCCAGGACTTTCCGGAAATACCAACAACGACGTGGAAACCCTAGGGAGCAACTAACTGCTCGGGCCGGGTAATTAGCCTTCGCGATGCTTGCGCTTGGAGCATCACGCGTAGGGTTGCGTCAGGTCGATGGATGGATCGATGGCGAAGACGAGGTGGCTGGTGACCGGTCGGCGCCCCCGCAGGCACATGATCGCGGTCGCCCTGCCTCCTTAACTCGTGTCACCTGCCGCCACCGAACCCGAGCGCACCTCGGCACGGCACCTGCTGCCACGGCCCCCCGGCCGGGTTCGCTAGCTAGCTAGCTATACGTGACGGCACGGGGCATTAAAAAACGGACGGGGAGAAAAAAGGGAGACGAGGGAGGGTGTGCGGCATGCATGCCGATCGTACCGTGACGTGACCAGTCCGAGCATGGGATGCAAGCAAAAGAAAAAAGAAAATACTGGAACCGATTTTTTTTTGTGCGTGTGTCGCTGCATGTGTCCCCTCCTCCGAGCTTTGTCGACCGCTTAATTTTTTTTAAAAAAAAAAGAGGTCTGGAGTGACAAGCGTGGACGACATGGAAAACACGTTTGACTTGTACATGACGTGACGTGCCGGAGGAAGGAGGGGAGCAGGGATATTCTCCAGCCCACGCTTTCACCTTTTACTCCAACTGGTAGCTGTGAAACCTGTGGCGTGTCCACCCATACGGAGTACGTACGTGCGTGCGTCCTCAGACAGTCAGACTTATCACTACCACACCCACGTGAAAGGTTAGCGGTCAACTATACGTGAGGCGGCATCGTCGTTGCGTGCGATTGCACCCTTAGGCCTTGTTTAGTTCCCAATTTGGGAGTGCTAAAGTTGGGAGTTTGCCATAAATGCGCAACTGTAGCATTTCGTTTGTATTTGTGAATTATTATCCAAACATTGACTAATTAGGCTCAAAAGATTCGTCTCGCAAAGTACAACAAAACTGTGCAATTAGTTTTTAATTTCATCTACATTTAGTACTCCATGCATGTATCGCAAGTTTGATGTGATGGAGAATCTTCTTTTTGCATAGTGTCAAAGTTGGGATTTTGGGAGAAACTAAACATGACCTTACATTTCATGAAGAGAGCGACGGCGATGTAGATCTCTGTTCCATCCTAACAAACTACGTACTGTTCCAACAGATAACGCCATGGCTAAATGGAGTAAATCCCCAAAACACATACTAATCACACTCAAGTTGGATTATCACAACGCAAAGGGAAATGCTTATCTACTCGTACAACTCCACCACACAGAGAAAGATTTATTTTTTCTTTTTGACCTTTTGGTCTTCTGGGTTTATAGCTACCTCTATACATTGATGTAAACATTGCTCTCTAACTTTATAGTAGTCTCTATATCACTGTTAAAACGACTGTGCCCAAACAGTGGCAGTGAAACAAACGGCCCGTGTCGTGTCACAATCACGGATACCGTCCACATTAAGAGCGTCAGCATCTCCATTTCTGTAGCTGGATGCCCAAGACTAATGCAAGGTTTGTTATAGTTTAAGGCTCCAACGCAAGCTCCCAAACATATCCCAAGATCTTGGTGACGGTGCTAATGGAGTGCACCTTTCTAGCTTTGAAAAGGAAATGTGTGCCCTAAAAAAAGCTCAGCACAAGTGGGGCTCATCATTTGCATAATTGCGCCGAAGCTCCAAACTGGTAAAGGCCACGGCACACCGCCCCCCCTCGTAATCTCGCTATAGTTTACCGGGAAAAAATCCAAAGGGGAAAAGGATCTTCATGTGACCCCAAGCCCAAACGAGAGGTGGCCGTGCCATCCGTACGCATTGCTTTTGACCGCGCCACATCGGTAGGGCAGACAGTTTAGTTGGGTGCTGGAGGGAGGGGAGTGATGTGTGTACTCTCTGGCGCCCAGGAGCATGGCACTTTCCATTTTACCATGGTTTAATTTATTGGGTAGATCGATCTCTCGTACTTGCCCTATTAAAGAGGTGCTGCCCCAGCTGAAAAGTACAAATTAAGTCAGGGTAAGTTATATGGTACTGTAATTTTTTTATTTTTACACTTCAAAAAATCCATGTGAATGCACTCATGCAAGCGGCATATTTTGCACAAGAAGAACTGGGAAAAAATGGTTGATGACGAACTGCAATTGTTGCCAAGCTAGAATAAGATTAGTGCAAAATTGTGTCCGACGTCTTAACAGCCCAATAAGGTTTTGATATATCTAAGTTCAAACTTTGTGCTGTTTTTCAATCAACAATAAATTCGGCCTCGATCTCATTTTATCATCGAGCTCTCTTTCTTCTTCTCCCTGACACTGACCTCAACCTTCGCCTGCTAACATCGACTTGTTGACGGAGGTAGAAATCAAAGAGAAGCCAACTAGAGTAATTTTTTCAATGCATGGATAAATAATAGTATCCAAACCAACTTAATATATAAAATACATGTATACACGATAACGTGTACATGAAACATGAAGGGGGAGGGGGGCATGGCCCCCTTGTCCTTCTACTTTCGCCTTAATTATCTCGTTCCTCCTGTCCTTTTAACTAAACTAGTCCATCAACCTGTGCTCCTGCACGGGCTAATATTTTTAGAAGCTATTGTATTTAAAAATTATTTAGAAATTAAACTCCTAGCTAATAATCAAAATTGTTAAATTACTACTCTCTTATTTTTCAATACTTCAAGATAATACTTATATAGATATGTACCTATCTTTGTCCAGTTGTGATTGATTTTACTCTATACACTTTTTCATCCATATTCATACTTCTTTCATTTTGTATCGCACCTCCAATCCTCCATACATTATGTTTAGCATGCAAATCGATATTTTTCATTGATTCCTCACATACTTGTATAAATGGTCTAAATGGTGGCACTCATCATGTGTATATACTTTAACTTTATATTTTTATATTAACAATGACATAAATAGATAATTTATAATCATATATTTGTTTACTTTTTGACATTTCTATATGATGCATATGAAGATAATTAGATTAAAATTTAGGTGTTTATTTTAGGTTATTTTTAATAACGATATTCGTGGATAACATAGATAAAATATTAGAATGATATTTTAAGTTATGCTTTATAATGTTGTGTATTAGTAAATTGGATGAATATTATGGGGTTACTTTAGATTATTTTTTATAATAGCTGAGCATATAGGTCTAGAGCTCATTTTTGAATATTTTCACAATGGCAGTGCTGGATAACTTTTTAGAAAATATAATAGATCAATGGCTATGATTATTAGAGTTTACAGGATTGGTGTTTGATGTTTTTTATTTTGATGAAAATTTATCTCTTTTTTCTAGCTTGTCTCATGGGATTAATGCGGAGTCTCCAGTGGAAAAAAAAATAAGACTACGTTGCTACAAAACTACTACCATAAGCTATCTCTCATTTGTTAAATATTCAAACACAATACTTATGTAGATATATACTTAATATCTTCATCCAATTGTGATAGATTTTAGTTAGTAATTACTCTATAATATTTTCATCCACATTTATAATCTTTAACTTTTCGCGATACTTTTCACTTTGCATCGCAGGTATGCGCTTGAATTTGTCTAATGAACCCTAATTTTGAGATACAATTTTAGCATAGAAATTTATATTCTCATCACTTTATATATTTATAAATGGTGACACACATCATACGTAAAGACCTTAATTATTATATCATATACCAATAGTGTAAGATATAGACGATTTAGAATCATATATTGTTATATATTTTTAATTAAGGTTATTTGATTAAAACGTAGGGTTACCTCATGTTATTTTTAATAATGGCATGTGTGGGTAATATAGATGCAAATTTAAGGGGTTACTTTAAGTAATAGTGGTAGACAATTCGGTTGCAAATTAGGGGGTTAATTTAAAAATTATTTATAATAGCATAAGTGGGTAATTTTGATGAAGATTAAAGGTTACTTTAGTTTATTTTATATAATGGTAGAGGTGGGTAATTTATATATAGATTTAGGAGGTTACTTTAGGCTATTTTCATAATGGCATATGTGGGTAATTTTTTTAAAAATATAATAGATCCAATGGCTATGATGATTTGATTCGTCGATTGATGGTCGAATGTTTTGCTTTTTTGTGAGAATTTCTAGAATTTCTCTCTTTTCTAGAGTGTCCACCTAGAAATCCTAGGTGGCTTCATATGGAGGTTTCAAAAGGAGCCTCCAATTAGCAATAGTAAGATACTATTTTTTTTCCTTGAACTCCGGCTATCGTACCCATGCTGCATGACCGACGCCGCATCTCGCGCAACGTGAACAATAGCATCGAAGCTACTCGACACTTTCTTATACTCGCTAGGCCATCCTTTACCATATGTGTACGAAGGCAGTAGCAACCCCACCGTCTGGCGCCGACTTCCTTGACAATTCCTCTATAGGTGCCAGCATCTGCGATATTTAAGCCATAAATCTTAACCCTAAATGCTCCTCTACTTTGAAATTCTAGTTAAATTTGGTGTCTTATGGATAAAGAAAAAAACTAGTATATTGAAAAGGAGCTAACCGTGTAAATATTTTATGGGCAAAGTAAAAAAAAAACAAGTGTCATTATTGTATTGGGCAAATTAAAGTTGGGCCAAGTATCCTACTAAGACACGGAGCATGCATGCATATGCATCATGCTAACATGCATGGAAGCATCATGAGTTCACCAGCACTACACATCCAGCAAGGTGTGTCTCGCCCCTGTTCCCTCGACGCCGTGCGCCCATGGCCCCTGCCGCGCAGACCGCACACGACGGACAGGATCCAGGACTTGAAAGATCAGACCATGTAACCGCCTTTTATCGCGCGGCCGTTTGGTGAGCTAGGGTCTCGTCGACAATATGCCGAGACATGTTTGAAACAGCTTGACGAGTTCCTCGCTGTTCCATCTAGTCGTCGTCGGCAAGGTTACGCTTGCACTTGCAAGGAAGGCCACTGGTGCCATTTGTTTGGACCCATGCAAACAGTGTGCGCGGAACAGTTGACGGCCATGCCATGCATGCAACCGTCCCGGGTGCGCCGTATGCCCATGACGATATGTCTGACGACTGCATGTCCGTCTCGTCTCGTGATGTCCGAGGTATGGGCCGGTCGCCGGCCGGCGTCTACTGGATTGCCTCGACGCCGCCGCCGTCGTCGTACGTGCATGTACGTGTGGTTGCTGGTGGCCGTACGTGAAAGCTGGTGCTCCGGTCCGGATGGGTTCATGCGGTGCTGCGATCTAGCGCATCATATCAGGTGGAGGCCGTGGGCGGCGTGTCCACGGCGCGTCGCGCCGGGGTGCCCAGGCGGGCGGGCGCCACCGCCAGCGCGGCACGGCGAGCACACCGCTCCCTTTGGCTTTTCGAGCGGAACAGACGGGTAGCGTCTAGCGCGGCGGGGAGGGGGAACAGCGACCGGGCCCGCCCGGCTGCCCAAAAGATGGAGGGGCAGGGGCTCCCTGCCATGGCCGGCTGGCCCGGCCTGGCCCTGCCCGTGTCCGTCCCTCTCTGCCGACGACCACCGTGCGGCCGGGGCCGGCCCCGCCTGCGCCGCGGCCGAGGGGCCCTCCGGCCCCGCGCGCCCGCGAGGTGCGTGCCGTGCAGTGACACGCCCGCGACTGCGACCCTATGTGCGACTGCGAGAGCGTGTATTGTTCAGGGTCTCCTCCGCCCTTTCCAGTCTTGGGTGAGGACGGACGGACGAGGGACGACGACACGCGCGCCGCGCTGAGTGCTAGCCTGATACCGCGCGCGTGCATGCGTGCCGTGTGCAGCGGCGGCGTCTGCCGGCACCACGGCACTGTTGTTGCGGTCAGCAGTCGGGCGCGGCCGGCATGCAGCAGGGGGGATCTACTGTAGACGGCCGGCTGGTTGGCAGATCTGCGGCCTGGCCGGAGATGTTTTTGACCTGCCAATGGCAGCCACGAGGCTCTTGCGCGTTCGTGCGCGCCGCGTCACCAGCTCACTATCTACGGCGCAGTGAGACCGTAAAAACACCAACCAGTGGCTACCTATATGACCTTGTTCGGGGAAGCAGCGCAAACGTGGACACCACGACCAGGACCACGACCACGCGCGCATGCAGCGAAACCGCAACGCTACTAGCTGGTTGCATGCAGGCGGCACAGAGGATCACCAGCAAGTTGGCTTGAAAAATATCGGCACCACCACTCGCAGTCTCTCGCGCCACGAGGCCCCCACCGAGCACTCGCTCGCATCGCGGGGGTGCCCTACCCTACCGGTGCAGTCCAGTCGCCAACACCCACGAACGCAACAGCCTCGAGCAAAGCCTTGAGATCCACGGCCCCCCGGCCCCCGATCGAGGCATGGCGAGGCGCCCCGCGTCCGCGTCATCCTCCGCTAAATCATTCCTCCATAATTCAGGTCTCCAGGTCTCTCTCTCACTCTCCTTCCTTTGCTTTCGCCATCGCTAGCTGCCTCCCTTGCCTAGCCTTCTCTGGAAGGTGTGTACCGGTAGTGGCAAGTGCCGGCAGCGGGAGGGTTACCTCCCCGGCCGCCCGCCCAGTCAAAATCTTCCTATTCCCACGCGTACCCGCCCGCGGTCTCGTCTCTTTTTCTTTAATCCTGGTTCGAGATTTCCCAGGAATCCCAGCTCTGTGAATCGTAGTCCAGGACCGACGTCACGATGGGCATCGTTTGGTTTGGCAGATTTGAGTTTTGTTTGTGCCGGCAGTGCTGGCATTAGAGTGGCCGTGGTGGTAACTAGTATAGCTACTAGGCTAGTGTTGGGGGAATGCTAGTGCCAGGACGTTGCCCAACAGTGTCTTGCGCGCGTACTACGTCACAGCAGTGAGGCTACTTTGGCCCCCGTGGTCATGTACCGTCATTCTATAGTGGTCTGGCCTCTTCCTCGCGTAAACACCTACTGATGGTAGCCTATAGCTAGCCGATTCATGCTTTCATTTTTTGCCACTTGTCTACTACCACCACCACCACTACTACTACAGGGAAAAAGAGAGAAACATCTAAAAGTTTCTGCCCGAATAGTCCCGTGAAATGGACTCAACAACCATGTATGGTTACTGCTGTCAGCTTTTCCGTGTTACTTTGGCCCTTGATGTTTTTAGGAGCTCATTGTTAAGGGAGCACACACGATCTGATCTGGCCCCAATTCGTGGATCGATCCACAGCTTAGCTGTAGAAGATCGATCGAGCAGGCCTGTGGCGCTATCCCGATCGTGCTGAATTATTGCGGGGCGTGTATTTAGGAGAGCCCAACACGACGTGCGATCTCAGAAAGTCCTCTTCACTCATCACCAAAGCCAGTCAGCATCCCCTAAGAAGAGGGGGCGAGAGAGAGAATCACTGGAGCTGTCCCATAATCCATCCAAAGCCGCAACTATTTCATAAACCTCGCTAAGCTAGCTTTCCCACACGCCCTGCTATTTTTATGCGTTCGACCTGATCAGCATCTTCATTTTTTTTTGACGCGATGCTTTATATAGGCGGCTTATTAGCTATTACCATCTCCCTCTTCTGTCCTCCGTTCCATCTCTCCTCCCTTCCCTCTTTCTGTCCCCTTCCTGTCTCCCTAGCTACTGCCTGGTAGCATAAACAATGCCGCTGCGTACGTGTGCAATGCATGCAACCACACGTAGTACGCTCCTATCGGTTCGTCACAAGATTTAGGCGCCCTTTGGTTCCTTGCTTATTTTCTGGTGCTGTCACATCGAATGTTTAGATACTAATTAGAAGTATTAAACATAGATTAATTATAAAACTCATTGCACAGATGGAGGCTAATTCGCGAGACGAATCTATTAAGCCTAATTAGTCTATGATTTGACAATGTGCTACTACCGTAACCATTTGCTAATGATGGATTAATTAGGCTTAATAGATTCGTCTCGCGAATTAGCCTCAATCTGTGTAATTAGTTTTATAATTAACTTATATTTAGTCCTCCTAATTAGTCTCTGAAGACTTAATGTGATACCGACTAAACAATAACCCTGCCAATTCAAATTGTGCGCATGCATGCAGATGCTGGATGAACACTGCTGCAGGAAGGGGAAAGGAAAAGAGAGACGTGAAGTGGAACAGGAACTGGCGCTCCCCGTGACGCGCGAGCTAAGCGTGCATGCATGCACGACTGGCACAGCGCCGACGGGGGCCATGCGCTTTGGCCAGGTGCGCACGGCAGTGGGATGTGCGCAGCCTTTGTTCGCGTCGCCTGGCAGGGCGGGCCGGACGCGCGCGCGCGGCAACTGTGAACTGTGTGAAGCGAGGCCACTGCCAGGGGCAGGCAGCCAGCCGCATGGGCCACGGGGCTCCTTCCCCCTCCCCCACCCCACGCACCTCAGCTATCTCAGCTCTGCGCCGCACGGCACGGCTGCCCCTGCCAGTGAGGGGTCGGGGGACTCGGGATCAGTAAAAGCAAAAGCCACCCCTCACCCCTACCACCATTATCTCCTCTCCCCGCCCCACTCTACCCTGCCGCAAGATCTACCCAGTCGGCTTCTGCTTCGCCACCTTTCTGTGCGAGCCCTCCGGTGCTTTGGCTCACCTGTCCGGCTCTGGCAGGGTTATCTCATTTATTTTTATTTTTATTTTTATTTCATTTTGTTTACAAATCTCAGATTTACGCATATGCTCGGTTTATGTAACCTTCTTTCTTTTTACCAGCTCTTTTTAGGGACACGTTCTTAATGAGATTAATGTAGGTTGTTATACGAGTTAGAATGAGAGTTACCATAACATAATACTATGCAATGAAGGTTACATCCATATGGTTTTTCACTAATAGATATTTATTAAACCGTATGCTATGGTTGATGAAGCTTGTTATATTGATATAATAAAGGGAGACTACAAACATCCTTCATGGCTTTATCTTAAACTAAAATATTTTCAGCCCCTTGTCATACTTTGCCATACTATGACTTTGCATGTTTTTATTTTACGACAAATTTTTGGTTTTTCAAATTTTGTTACCCGTATATATACCCACCGCGTCAACTTGGTGTTTCGCCGAATATTGCCAGCAGTGCTACTTTTTCCTATGGTGTGCGACAATTTGCCTAACCTAATTGCCACATGGTTTAATTATGAACAAGAACATGCAGTTCTTGGTTGCTTCCTCAAAATTCAAAACTTAATTCATTTTAAACATACACATGTTAAACACAGGCAGTACAAAGATCGTCGACTAGCCATAAAAAATACAAATAGCTGGTGCAACATAAGTCTAGAACAAAAGAGTGAATAGGGTTATATATGTATTAGTATAGAGAAAAATTGTGTGGTGTAGGATAGACAGTCGTGGTCTCGGATTCCTAAAGCGCACAAGTTGACACATCGTCAGAATTGCTCCGGGTACCCAATTTTTTCATAGACCATTAATATAGCGAGCAAGACCACCAACCATTAGAAATAGTTTATCCAGAAAGAGTTGCGACTATTCTAAACATATGGATTTGATGGTTTGTTATATGTACTTAACATTAAACATGGCTTTTCTTGCCTCATACTCAGACACGTTATGAGCATTTATATTGAAAATAGCCCTCGATCTAACCATGTCCTTACCGATCTTGAGGTTACAAGGGCTAGTTTGGCAGGGTTTCGGCTCCTTGAAAAATAGCTCCAGTTTTGGCTCCTTTGGTGAACCAGCTTCTGCGGTGAAGGTGAAGCTGTTTTAGAAAACGTTTGGTAGAACGGCTTCTCCTAAATTTATGAATGGATAGGAGGAGGTTAAATGTGCAATTTGTCCTTACCTATTGACTTGGTTAAATGAGTTTTGAATTTTTCCATAATTTATAATGTGATTTCAAATGTAATGAAAAATATTAATAGATAGATTGAATATATTATAAATTAATCCTTTTCTTTAATTTCTTTTTATTTACCTCCGATACCTTTTTTTCCTCCGCATCTTTCTTTCTCTCTCTGTTTTTTCACCGCACTTTTTTTTTCACCGTATCTTTATTTTTACCCGTCTCATCCTTTCCCCGTCAAAGCTCTTTCTTCCCCGACATCCTTATCCGCTCAGCCCCGCAAGGCACCATCCCGTAGCTTCGCTCCTGTCCGGTTGTCCGCCGCGTCGCGCCGCTCCCCCGCTGCCTGCTTCCTCCCTGCTGCGTTGCTCCGCCCCTGTATCGCTCCTCAGCTGGTCTAGCCGCCCCTACGACCGAGGCATGGACGGCTGGCGCTGCACTCGCATCGACTCCGGCCAAACCGACGACCGCGGGCGGTGCGTCCGTGCAAGCTAAGGGGGCGGCGTTCCAATCCTAGTCGCCGGCAAGCCTGCAGGCTCCACGTACGAGAAGAGACGACGTCGGGATGGCGATTGCGGGCGTGATTTCCATCAATTTCAGGGGCAATTTAGTAACAGCAGATGCTTGAACGGGGAGGAGCCGGAGGAGCTGCTATTTTCGGCTTCACCATCCCAGTTCATTTTGCAAAACGGCTCCGTGGGGGCTTCACATGAGAAGCCGGTTTGCAAATGACTCTTTGGCACGGCTACAGCTGAAGCCGTTGGTGGAGCTGTTGCTGGAGCCCCTGCCAAAGAGGGCCAAAGTTGCAACGGAAACACCTCGCAGGCGAGGGTTTGGATGCGCGTGATTGGTTGCAGCAAAGGGCTTTGCGATTGCGCTGCTCGTGCGCGGAGTAGCAGTGGGTGGGGACGACCCACAAGCGCGCACACATTGACAGCGGGTGTGGCGATCTTTCGGCCCTCTCTCGCAAAGTCCTTGGTGGTAATAATGGTGGCCGAAGAGCGAAGTGAGAGGAGGTGAGAGATGTGTGAGTGTGAGGTGATGAGAGATGAGATGACAACGCGATGCCCCCACTCGGCAAGTACTGCCGCCCCCACCGCCTCTGCCGCTGCTGCAGTGCGTGTGCTTCTGCCTTCTGTGCATTCTTCGTTGCCTTCTGGATGGGAGACGGAAATATTTCCAAGCCCGGGAAGGAGAAAACGAAAGAAAATGTCTTTTTTTTTACTGCATCGTCTGATTTTTGTGATGGATTATTGAGCGATATAGACAGATTCGATCCGTGCGCAATACGACTGGGCGTGGCAGGGGAGATGAGACGGCGAAATGAGTCCTGTAAGACCCTGCCAGTACTTACTGGAACAGGAGATGGGCGTGTCTTGGCAACAGGGTCCACCGTACTGGATCGGGATCTGTAACTGGAGTACTTTCATTGGCGCCGAAAGCATGGGTTTAGAAGAGGAGGAGGAGAACTGTCTACGGTTTCACTTGTTTAAACCTTGGAGGATTGGACGGACGGACGGACGAGAGTGAAAGTTCAGCAAAGCTGCCGCAAAACTACACCGGGCGCGAACAAAGAGATGGTACTCTCACTGGAGGATGCCATCATGCCAGAGCAACAGAGCTCTGCGTCTGAAAACTGGGAAAACGAAACAGAACGCGTTACCCACTGTATCGTCATTCGTCAGATACGTAGGCCTGCATCCATGCAAAACAAAAGATACGTACGGGGTACGGGCTACAAACTATCTGCTCGGCCTTACGTACCCGGCGCCTTCTACCTTTTGGGCCAAAATATCATAGCTTCGTCGTGCGTGCTCTTCTTGTTTAGCATGTGGGCCTTATGTACCTGGCGCCTTCCACCTTTCGGTCTTTCGGGCCGAATGTTGCTTTAAGTACTACGTACAATCCTTTTTGGTGGGCACGGCTTACCGCAGGTTTCGGCCTGTCTTCTCGTTCGCACACAGAGGACGCCCCCGCCGAGAGAAACACGCCGTTCTCTGGCGCGGCCGCACGCCAAGGCAAGGGCACGAGGCCGGCCCAGACGAGACTACTCCTTTACCCGGGAGGCCGGGACCCCGGCGCGCCTCACGCGACACGACACGACTTTGCCGTGCGGCCGTGCCGGCGTAGGGTGCTCCTGCTCCGTGCTCGCTCCAGTCCGGCACTCTGGCAGCCTCGTCTCCTTGCGGTTGCGGTGCATCACACCCCGCAACCACGCGGCCGAAACACGCGTTCAGCAACGGCGGCCGTGTGAGGGGCGATTTCCCTGGTGAGCGGTGAACGGGTGAAGAACCGTCAGCTGCGGCACATACGGCAACTTACTCATTGTGCAGAAGGGAAGCGATGCAAATGCAACGCATTGTGCAGGCGAAGGATGGCCGTCCGGCAGCGGAGGCCAGAATCTCACAAGCTTGTTTCACCTCTTTTGTTTTCTTCATGTACACAAAAGTTCAAAATCTGGAGTCGTTGGGAAAGAAACAAGGCCTGACTTTTGCCCTATGAATTCGAGGAATGATACTCCTACCAGTCAATGCCATGATGATCGAGCTACTTTTTCTCCCCTCTATCTCTATCTCTTTTGGAAAGAGGATAATCAAGATGTCTGTTGATGCCTTCAGCCAGCATTTACGAATTAATGTTAGTCTACCAGAGGTCAAGCAACACAGTCAGGGAGCATCATACCATCAGACTACAAGAAAAATACAGTGCTGCAGAGTGACAGAAACATATTTGGATTCGATCAATGTTCCCCTGCATCAACCAAAGACCCAGACCATACTGGCTTTGTCAGTGCAGGCTCTTTGCTATATGAACCTATTGCAGGTCTGCAGCTACTACTTGCTGTTGCAATGTTCATGGACCATGCTTAGCTTCGAACAAGATTGCAAAGGAAATCAACAAAGAAATGATAAATAGAAGAAAATTGCAGAAACAAAGACCTACGAAACCTGTACCATACGGAGTAATACAAGACACACCACAATTCTGTAGAAAAAGTTGCTCATATAACCGCTAGATTATTGTACCGATGGTTTAAACCTGCAAAGCATTTTTACACTCTGGTGATCTTGCAACCACCTTATGAAGAAAAAAGATGCTCATATTATTACTTGAGAGGAGAGCAACTCTCGGCATATCACTCTATGTAAATATTATGTACACAGCTAATCATTCTTAAGAAACTATAAGGCTGATCCTGCTCAAGCAAGCAAATCGAAACCACTGGAAACTTCAGGTTGCATTAAACCTCCGTCTTCTGCGATGTTGTCGAGCCATGCAACTAGCTGCTGAGATGTTGGTCTTGACTTGGGAGCAGCAGTCACACAAAGGCATGCTATCTCGAGGACTCTCATCAACTGGCTTTCATTCTCCTTGTGATGTATGCTTGGATGGAAAACTTCAGTTTCCCTGCCCTCCTCTTTCATCTGAAGCACCCATGACACGACATCCCTGGTCCCTTTTGGCCTGCACATGTCCACTGGCCTTCGACCAGTGAGTAGCTCAAGCAGAACAATACCAAAGCTGTATATATCACCCTTGTAAGTTGCTACAGGTGATTGTCCATATTCAGGAGGAATGTAGCCCAAGGTTCCCACTACATCTGTGGTGACATGTGTCTCATATGCACAGATAAGTCTTGCTAAACCAAAATCGGCCAGATGGGCCTCAAAGTTCTCATCCAGAAGGATATTGCTTGATTTGATATCTCGGTGCAATATGTGGGGATCACAAGACATATGCAAGTATGCCAGCCCCCTTGCTGCACCCTGTGCTATCCTTAGTCTCTTCCGCCAATCCAACAGCATCCCACTATCAGCCCTCTCATGAAGCCAGTAGTCCAAGCTGCCGTTCTCCATATATGAGTAGATCAATAGCCTGTCATTACCGACCTTGCAATAACCTTGCAGCAAGACAAGGTTCTCATGTTGGGCCCGTGACAGTGTCTCCACCTCAGCTTGGAATTCCCGCTCGATCTGAGAGTAGTCGCCTGAAAGCCTTTTGATTGCAACTCTCCTCCCATCTGGTAGTGTCGACTTGTAGACAAGCCCAAAACCGCCACATCCAACTATATAGGCTTGATCAAAGTTGTTGGTGGATTTCAAGATGTCCTCAATGCTGAATTCTTTGTTGTTTTGGAAAAGCAGCACAAGGCATGAGTTAGAAGACTCTGAGTCTTCAGCATTTGCTACAGCCTTTGGATTACACTCCTGCATTCTTGAATGAACAATCCTTGCCACAATCACATAAGCACAGAACAAGAAAGCGGCAACCCCAACTGCAGTTCCCAGTCCAAGGCCGACAAGCGCGCCTTTGCTCTTCTTACCGCGTGCAGCTTCTACGAGTGAAGCCTTCTCTGAGCACGAAGAATTCCGAAGAAGGCAGAGTGCAGAGTTACCTTCAAAATCCTCATTTGTGAATGTGGAGAATTGCCCACCAGTAGGGACATCTCCAGTCAGATTGTTGTATGACACATCAAACTTGGAGAGAAAATTCAGCTTCGTTAGAGATGAGGGTATTGTCCCATTGAGATTGTTGTGGGCCAAATTCAGCACTTCCAAACTCGACATATTTGACAACTCATCAGGAATTGGCCCTGAGAACTTATTCCAGCTCAAGTCCATGTGCTGAAGCTTCACAAGATGACCAAAGCTTGACCAGATCGGCCCAATAAGCAAGTTGTTTGAGAGTATAAGGGACGGTGGAAAGCTGCTGACTTGGTTGTACTGCAAACCTTTGCCAGTTGAGTTCTTCTTGATGAATAATGGTAGGTCCTCTGTTGGTGACTGCTCACTCGAGCCATTACTTGAAATCAAACTCCTCATCTGTGTGAAGCTCACAGGAAGCTCCCCACTGAAAGAATTGTTTGACAGGTCGATGTAGAAGAGATTGTTCAGCTTCCCTAGCCATGGTGGGATGTTCCCGTTTAACTTGTTCCATGAAATGTCCAGCACATTGAGACTTTCCAAGGTCTGAAGCCAAGGCGGGATTGTGCCTGTGAGTAAGCAATTTGCCAGGACAAGCACCTCCATGCTCTTGAACCCATTGATGCCATCCACTGGCATTGTCTCACCACCACGGAAGTTCCTGGTGAGCACCAAACTTGTCAGGTTGGGCAGGTGTTGCAAGACTTGCAACGCTGATGACAGGTTTGTGAAGCCATTTCCTGTCAGTGAGAGATAGGATACGGATCTCAAATCCTTAAAAGTCTCTGGTATCTCCCCCACAAGTTTGTTCCTTGCAAGGTTCAGAGTCCTCAACTCAGGGCACGACGAGATGCCAGAAGGTATAGCACCAATCAGATTGTTGCTTCCAACATCAAAAGTGTTCAGCTTCGGCAGAAATTTGAAGTCAATAGCAATCTCACCAGACAGCGAGTTATTCCTTAGGCTGATTACCCTCAGCGTTGGACATCTCGATAGGGAAGCAGGCAATTCGCCATGGAACATATTGGAGGCCAAGTTTAAGCACTCCAGCCTCCTCATACCTCCAAACACATCAGGAATGGAGCCAGAGAACCTGTTATAGGACAAGTCGAGCTGCACAAGCTGAGAGAGGTTACCAAGATCATTGCCGAGGTTGCCGGTGAGCTTGTTTTCCTGTAAGCTCAGCCTCGTCAACTTGGGCAACGTGTACAGGTCGCCGGGGATGTTCCCAGTTAAGCAATTGCCGTCGAGAGAGAGCTCCGCCAGCGCCTTGCATCGGCTCAGGCCGCTGGGGACCTCGCCGGAGAAGCCATTCCCCGAGAACCGCAGGACCTCGACAGGCGCAATACAGAGCGCGGACGAGTTGATGCCGCCGGAGAAGTTGTTGCCGGAGATATCAAGAACCGTCAGGTTCGCCGCGGCGGGGAACGCGGGGTGCGGCCCGTCGAAGGTGTTGGAGGAGATGTTGACCACTTCGATCGCCGGGAAGCCGCCGTCGCTGGCCGGGAACGTGCCGGAAAGCCCGTTCGCGCTGAGGTCGAGCACCCGCAGCCTCGCCAGCTGGCCGAGCGCCACCGGCGCCGCGCCGCGGAGCGAGTTCCGGGAGAGGTTGAGCGTGACGAGGCCGTCGAGGGAGGCGACCGAGGAGGAGATGCCGCCGTGGAGGCTCTTGTTGGAGAGATCCAGACCGACCACCCGCCCAAGATCGCAGGCGACGCCGGTCCAGGAACAGCAGGCGTCGTCGTCGGGACCCCACCCGACGAGCCCGGCGGCCTTGCTGTCCAAGCCATTGGAGAAGTTGAGGAGCGCCTGCCGGTCGGTGGGGTGGCACGTCTGGTTCAGGGACTGCCCCCCATGGACGTGGAGCAGAACGGCGGCGAGCAAGAAGTGGAACAGCCAGCGGAAGGCCCCCATCTCCGGCGAGAAACGGCGGCGGGATCCGGAAAGGAGGAGCTTTCCCCGCAGGGCATGAACGACTGCAAGGACACCGGAAGGAATTCTTGCCGAAACTCACACCACCTTGCTACGCCGCATGCATCCCAGCATCAAGAACAGGCACCCACAGCTTCGATGAGGAACACGCGATTGTTGCAGAAACCCAACAGGAAGAGGAAAGGCCTGCCGTTTAAGCAAAATCCGGACAGAGGTTCAGAATCAGAGAAGCAAGAGCAGGCAACTTTGCATGGAAGATTTCCTCATTTCTTTTGGCCCTCTCGTCCGCGCTGAATCGCGAGATTTTGAGAGACGCAGAGAGAGGACGAGGACATCACAGCACAGGAGCAAGAGGGGGGAGGAAAGTCAGAGGAAAGACAGGGACGGTTGGTTTTGACTCCGATGCGCTCAGCAGTGCGGATCGGATTTGTTTATCCCCATTTCTCTCTGCTGCTGCTGCTGCCTTCTCTTTCTTTATTCAGGGATCCACCATTTCCATCTCGCTCCTCGTTTCTCTCTCATACTTTCTCGTGTCCTCTCTCTCGTGGTAGGCGGCGCACCGGTACCAGTTGTGCATTTGATTCAACTGCAATTAATAAGCGGCGGGCGTTCTGAACTAGTGGAGGAAGCGGACGCGGATCAAACGGGGTGGGCTGAAAATAAATACTCCTGCAGTGGTGGGCGGTTTGGACTTGGGAGAGAGAATTTTTCAAAAAAAAAAAACTTGGGAGAGAGGAGAGAGGTCAGAGTAGGCGATGGCGACGGCAGTGGTGGCGCAAGTTGCTACTGTACACTGCAGGCAGCAGCTAGCATCAGTTTTCAGTAAAACCTGGCCGGCCAGCGCAGAGTAGCCAGTAGGGCATGAAATTGGATTAATCGTCGTATATTCATCAATCGATTAAATTCAAAGAGATCTTCAAGATTGTGTGCCATGATGTCCTTGGCATCCTATGGCTGTGCAGTTACACATATTAATTTAATATATAAAAAATCTATCCATAATTCTCCAAATGAAGCTCATAGGAATAAGGCAAAACTTAGCAGCTGATTAGCTGATTACATGGTCTCACAGCTAATGGCTGCAAGCGCGATCGTAGGCTAGAATATTAAATTAGTCGTGAAAATATGATCTGTGTTTAACTTTGCGTTAAACTCACTTTTCAGTTTTCATGAGCCAAACAAAAAATTCTTAAAACACATGCTAACCGAATAACAACCCAAAACTGGTTTTCCTAACATTCCTCATTAAACTTGTTTTATCAAAACAGATTTTATTTTTTGAGATCCAAACAACCACTTAGAGACTATAAGTTAAGCTATTAGTCATGAACTTCATGTAAATAAATTGTCAATTTTTGCTAAAGCGAAGTCAGAAACTCAATTTTTCCTATGATTTGAGGGGTCAGTGGTGCAAAATCTTTCAAAGTTTTGCTAAAATTTAGATATTTATTGGAGAATGAACTGTGTTAGGGGGCCTACGCCCCTCCCCCTTAGAGACACCAATTCACAACTAATGGATACAAGCACGATCCTAAATTAGAATATTAAAATTAGCCGCGAAAATATGCCGTGCACCTATTATACCTTTTATTTTTCATTAATCGGTTAAATCCATAGCGACCTTCAAGATTGTACGCGATGATGTCATTTGTATCCTATGGCTGTGCAGTTACACATATTAATTTTAAGATTGTATGTATTCGGCTGTATCTTACAGAAACCTGGCAGCTAGCTATGATCCTATGACCTTTGGTTCTGATTGGCAGCTCTTGATTTGATACCAAAATAAGCCCCTTGTGATTTTAATTCTAAGACTAGAACCTCCAATTGAAACCTACGCAATAAGGCAAAATTTAGAAGCAGCTGATTACAGGGTGAGCGGTGGAGACCACATAATAAGCCATTAGCGATGAAATAGCTGGAGATAAATTGTCAGTTTTTGCCAAACGGTGATGACCGTTAGGTACACCAATCCACACATCTAATGGCTGCAAGCGCGATCCTAGACTAGAAAAATTAAATTAGCCATGAAAAAATGCCACTCGTACAGTTTAATTTGTGTTTTTTATTTTTTAGTAAATGTTTGCAATCACAGTAATGCTGCTAAAACTGTCCTTGAAAATACCGCTTAAATTGCTGCTGTTGATGTCCACCGTCCACGGCACAGTAGGTCCAGTACGAGTCTAGGATCGCTGTACAACCAACCAGGTGCCGTACCCGTTGGTTCTTGGCGGCTGGCGCAATGGCATTATGACATGGACGGACCTCTGCTGCACGCAGAAGCCCCCACTCTCTTGAATTCGTCTGCGTGAAGAGTAGACGTGTTGTTGGTGGTGGTCTTTTATGGCGGATGCAGAATTTTTGGTCGACGGTGGGCTGAGTTGGCCGCTTTGGGAGCATAGCGATATAGCATCCAATGGGAAAGTCAAAAGAGCTCGGAGTCGAAAGAGAAAGAGGGAAATCAGAGGAACGGGCAAAGCAGAGAAAATAAAGCAGGGATGAATGAAGGTGCAAGAGGTGACAGAGGTAGGCCTACCGTGCCATTCCGGTCTGGTGAGTCATGGCGCTAGATGGTTAGGGCCTTGTTTAGTTGGGGAATTTGGGAGGTGCCAAATTACTGTTACAGCACTGTAGCACACTGTAGCGTTTCGTTTGTATTTGTGAATTATTGTCCAAATATTGACTAATTAGGCTCAAAAGATTCGTCTCGCAAAGTACAACAAAACTGTGCAATTAGTTTTTAATTTCATCTACATTTAGTACTCCATGCATGTACCGCAAGTTTGATGTGATGGGGAATCTTCTTTTTGCATAGTGTCAAAGTTGGGAGTTGGGAGTAACTAAACATGGCCACTAAACACGGCCCTAGATAGTGTGTGCTGTGGCGGTGGTGTTCATGCATGCCAGCATTTGATCTGACATGCGTGGCGTGACACTCAAACATCCTGCACGCCTGTAAAGCGGACTAGTGCTTGTTTGCTGCAAGATGCCAAGATGTAGTACGCAAACTTTTTGGTTCGATGAAGAGACTTTTTAAGCGGTGCGCAATGCAGCTTGCATCATTTTTTTTTTTGGCTATTTCACAGTGTCTGAGTGTCATGCATGGGGTTTTCCTTTTTTTTGGTTCCAATCACTTTCGTCGTGCTCCGTCACGTCTTTGTTTAAACCCATATTCATTTGGCATAGCTATAGTAATGGTAGTGCTGGCATTTCTCTTTTATTTCCTAGAAAAAAAACCTTTAAAGCCCTTGTCCCGTATAGGCGCCCATCACGCATGATCGCCTGATGTTTGTCGAGCGTGTGGTGATCGATCGAGCGAACGTGCCCGTCCTTCGCGTGCAGCGAGCCAACCGGCACGCCGGCGCGGGCACGCGATCCAACCCATCAATCAAACCATCCAAATCCAAAGGAACCCCCGGGCAATGTGCGAGTCAGCCACGGCCCCGGCGCCCCGGGCGGCCGTGCCCGGGCGGCCGAGCAACTGGCAATGGCGCCGCCCGCCTTGTACGCCGCTTGACGACAGCCGAGACGAGACGGGCGGGGAGCTTTGATCAGTTTTGGCTTAGCGCTCACGCAATTCTCCCAATCGAT
The DNA here is from genome assembly GCF_000263155.2 of Setaria italica. NCBI lineage: Eukaryota > Viridiplantae > Streptophyta > Magnoliopsida > Poales > Poaceae > Setaria > Setaria italica. The sequence continues at coordinate 1,141,210 of NC_028452.1, read as the reverse complement.
CGCTTTCTTTAGCCGCTTTTCTATATTCCTCGCTCCGCCGCGAGGGCAAAGCGCGAGCTGACTTTATATTATTCTCGGTCCCGCCGTTAGCGCTGCCTCCTGTTCCCTTGGACCGACGAGAACGCAGTGCAGCTGGAACCGGAACTGACGTGTAAACTAACTCACCACTGTCACTGTGTGAAACCCAGGCAGTGCAGGGCGGCGAACACTCTTGCTGAATGCTGATGGTGACTCACAAAACGACGCCTGCTCCATGGATCTCTGCATGTTCGTCTTGCAACGACGCGTACGTATCTGACAGGGCCGGATTAGATTATGCTACCACACACGCGACGGGCATTAGATTTTGTACTTCCAAGTGGTTACTCCATAGGCTATGGAATACTATGGAACTATGGAAGACTGGTGGCCCGATGTGGGTTGGCGATGAGAGTTAACACTTTGCAAAAGTCGACGCACTGAGGCCTCCGAGATTATTGCAACCCTTTGCTTGCTTCGTAGCTGCTTTGAGTACAGCCTAAAAAAGGGCCATTATCTCTGGTTGACTCCTTAACTGTGCTAGTGGCTAGATACAGCGAGTCTTCGGTATCAGTGATGAGTAGTGTCTATCTACTACAGTAGCTACACTAGGTCCTGGTTATCTGCAGGGTTGTACTGGAGTAAGCAGTTAGCAATGCAGAGCACTGTGCGCCGTGCTTATCGTGCACGCGAACGTTGTACTGCAGATCTGTACAAAAATGGAGACGCATCCAAAGCCACGCCCCACGCTTCTTGTTCAAGCGACCAGAACAGCACTGATCTCGGTGCTGTGCTAACCCGATGGCGACGAGCAAGTTGGAGTAAGACCTACTGCAGCGAAAGCCACACTAGTGAGCACAACTCTTGAAATTTCTGTAAAAACCTTCGAGTGTTCAACTCTTGAAAAAGTTTCTGTTAACGTTGTCGCGTCGTTGCTGGCTAAATCCTGAAGAAAAGGATTTTAGGCTTCCTTCCAGAAGCCTGAATGGGAGTCAGAGATCTCGACGCATGCATGCCCACGCTTGACTTGGCGCAGAGAAAGGGACATGTGTTGGCGACGCAAATCTAGGGGAGCCTTGCTTCGATGTCAAGCATGTTTCTTCACCTTTCTACAAAGGGCTTGTCGTTGATTCCATCGCAGTCGTGCGAAGTGTGCGGGGTCGTTGGGCTTTCGTTGACGTCGCCAGGTCAAAGGTCTCGAACGCCGATCGAGATGCCGTTGGAGCCGTGCCGTATAGCTAGCTATCATCGGTTGCGTGGGATCACGGCCGGAAATACGGCTCTGAATAAACAATGGACGCTACAAGAAAAAGGAATCCTGCATTCTTTCTTTGGCTGGTTTGGCACATCTCCCAGATCTCAGCTCCAGGTCAAATTTAGAGTTTATAAACAAAAATAAAATGATTTGAATATTTATTTTGTTCTAAGTTCGATCAAAAGGATTCATCTAAACAGCCTAATTAATGTAGCTCTAGCTAGCTCCATCTCCATAAAACTTTGAAATACGAATACATAGCTTAAATAAATTTTGGGAGTCAAAGATATACCAAATCTTAATTAAAAAAGATATACCAAATAGGCCCTTTAATCCATGCTCCTAATGACCCTGTGTCATCCATGTAACCATGGAAGGCTATCATTCTTAGTTGCCAATCTTTCTCCAGCACAAAACCACATGTTAGTAAAAACTAAAAGAGAATATTTTAGCTAAGGCCCTCTTTGTACGGTACCAGAGGCCGGAGATTATTCTTTTTTCTAAAAAAAAGCTAAGACCCTCTTTGAATCACTTAGAGCTAAATATTACTTGTGTTAATTAATTGGTGGAATTTCGGCTAACAAAATTGTTAGGTGGGTGGTTTGTAACATGTAAGGCACTAGTTGGTCTATTAGATGGGGATCCAAATGGAGCCTTAGCTGTTTTTTAGCAGCTAATGATAGTTAGCTCTTAGCGTCGGTGTTTTATACCCGGCAACCTACCGAGGGGTATCTCAAGGTAGTAGATTGGTTGGTGGGGGATCGTCGGACCTGGAACTCGAAGGTAAAAGTGAGGACACAAGATACAGATTTATACAGGTTCGGACCGCCAGAGTAGCGTAATGCCCTACGTCCTATTTGGGGTATTGTATATTACGCCCTGCGCTTGGGTGTTGTTTGGTGTTGAGGATTTGGTCCTCTATTGTGGTTCTAGGAGGTCTTGGCCTGCCGATCCAGGGACCCCTGTCCTTCTTTATATATTCCAGGGGACGGGATTACTAGTCGGTTAACTAGTAGGATTACAATGTATAAGTCCTAGTAGGATTACAGAGGAATCCTAGTAGGAGTCCGTCTTCTTCCTTCGTTGTGGGTACTAGGGATCTATCCCCGACAAGCCCCCAAACACTTTATAGTCGAATGCAACAGTCTCTGAGTACTTTTCAGATCCTCGCTGAGTAGTTTAGTGCTTCTCGAGTACTCTGTCTGGCTGAATCTTCAAAGTTCCTCAAAGCTGCCATGAGGCTATGGTGTGCTCAAGCTCTTTATCGTCTTGATTTTGTAATCTTCATCTTTACTGATATGGAGCGCGGCGGAAGTCACACTCCATATGGAGTAGCCCCCGAGCCTTAGGTTGAATCGAAGAATCAGACTGAGGACCAATAAAATTTTAAATCTTCTTTCTTCGTCTTGAAAAAAATCAACTGTATGGTGTAACTTATCAGCCCCTGAGCCTTAAAATAATTAAATAATCAATCCGAGGGTCTTTAGTCTTCACGCAAGTCATCATCCGAGTTGTATTGCGGCATCCACCCCCCGAGCTTATGTGTCAGGTGAGCCGTAGAAGCCACATTGAGTAGTTATTTGGTGCTTAGCCCCCGAGCTTGGAAGCTAGCTGAGTCATTGAAGATGTTCCGAGTAGTAATTGGCGCTTAGCCCTCGAGCCTAGGAGCTAGTGAAGCCATTGTAGGTACGCTGAGCGTCCTAGAGAGTCATCGCCGAAGCTTGACCTGCAAAAAGAGATGCATACATTATGTAGCATATTGTAGAATTTAGAACTACTAAAATTTATTCAGTGATGAATATAAATGTTGTGTGTCATGCTCTTGTTTCGTCCATATTTCTCCCAAGTAGTTAGCCTGTTATGTTTAGACTCCCGGACCCATTTTAGCCATTGCCACTGCGTGTGAGATCTTTGTCTCATGTACGCATACTAGCACTGCTGCTACGGAGATCTTTATCTCGCATCCTAGCGTTTAGGCATGACAGAAGATCCGAGGCTTTCACGAATTGAGGCGTGTTCGGCTCGAGTAGATTAACAACCGCTAAGAGAAGACATTTAAAATAAGTAGTTGGCATTACGACAAAAAGACTGCGCGATTGCGCTTAAAGTAGTCGTTGACACTTTTCTGCCTTTTGGCAAAGAGCGCGTGTTGCCACGCAAAGGATTTATACTTCCTTAGGGTGTAGCCGTTGTGAGCCTACAACACTCAGTGCACCAAACCCGTGGCCGTAGCCTCCGAAATTTGATGTACCAAGCCTGTTGGCAGAGCTTCTGGAACTCAGTGCACAAAACCCGTGGCTATAGCCTTCGTAATTCGGTGTACCAAGCCCATGACTGTCGGTTAACATGCTCCAGGAATAATTGGCAAAGTGTAGCTCTGGAGGGTAATTTCCGTCGAGAGGCGTACACAAAAAAGCCCTGCATGCGGAAAATAAGCTGGAAAAATTATATGAAATAACTAAAAATAAGACTTAGCTTGATTCGTGGACGATTGTCGACGAAGCCGTGTTGATTGTTGATGAAGTCAACTCGTCGGAGTCGATTCCGACTAGTTGTTGACAGTGAGAAGTCTGCCCGGACTAGTTTTCTAGTCGAGACGAGTAGTTCAAGTAGTCATTAGGGAGCTGGCGTAGACGTCTTGCTCTTGCAGAAGTAGTCGATCGCATCGTCGGAGATTTGTTGGAGTTGCCACGCAAGCTGAAGTCCTTCTGGTAGCTTTTTTGGTGTGCGCATAGCTGAATACACCATTGATTTCCAGCGCTAGAGGGAACAGCGACAACTGTTTCTTTATTTTGATGCTTAACATGTTTTTCGGTCTCCGATCAACAAAGCTAGTCTCTGCTTCGGACTCGACTAAGGAAATCGATTCCCTATAGGATTCTGTCTTGACGCCGTCCAATTCTATCCATCTCGATCTTAATGCTTGGAAACGATCAGCGGCAAGTGAGTTGCTCCATTTCGCACTCCGTTTGGAATTCCAATTCGACGAGAATAGATGCTAGCTCAGGATTAGCCTGTCCGTCGACTTCACCTCGGCCTTCGACGCGGTTGCACATCGAGTCGTTGATTGGATGGGAGAACAACGTTCTTATCTTGTAGAATAGATTGATCTTGATGATTGTTGATGATAAGATCCTTCAAGCTCGCCCGATGATCTCGACGATCAGCCCTACCTGACGCACTAGATGTCGGTGTTTTATACCCGGCAACCTACTAAGGGGTATCCCGAGGTAGTAGATTGGTTGGTGGGAGATCGTCGGACCTGGAACTCGAAGGTAAAAGCGAGGACATAAGACACAGATTTATACAGGTTCGGGCCGCCAGAGTAGCGTAATACCCTACGTCCTTTTTGGGGTGTTGTATATTGCGCCCTGCGCTTGGGTGTTGTTGGTGTTGAGAATTTGGTTCTCTATTGTGGTTCTAGGAGGTCTTGGCCTAACGATATAGGAACCCCTGCCCTCTTTTATATACTCTAGGAGATGAGATTACTAGTCGGTTATAAGGTAGGAGTCCTAGTAGGATTACAATGTATGAGTCTTAGTAGGATTGCAATGTATAAGTCCTAATAGGATTACAAAGGAATCTTAGTAGAAGTCTGACTTCTTTTCTTTTTGCGGGTACTAGGGATCTATCCTAAGGAATCCAAGCAGTTCTTATAGTTGCCATGCCAACGGCGATAGCGCTGGATATGTAAGTCTGAACAAATTAAAGGAGAGGAGGCAACTTGATCGACTGGCCCTAGAACTGCTAGTAGCTGCAATAGACATGATCACAATCACAACTCAGATTGCATTGGCGCAGCCGTGTTGAAGTCAGCTTCAGTTTGTGTGGATGCATGAGCAGGAATCCTTTGGATAAAATATCCCTGCGGCAAACTTGGGAAAATCAAAGTCTCCTCTCTTCCGCGTGTCAAGCGAGCACCGGCACTTCAAAAGAAACAAAAATAAAAGCATCAGCAGTCAGATGAGCATGATTTGGAGTTCTCTTAGGCCTTGTTTAGTTACCAAAATTGGGAGTGCCAAAATTACTGTGCTGACACTGTAGCACACTGTAGCGTTTCATTTGTATTTGTGAATTATTGTCCAAACATTGACTAATTAGGCTCAAAAGATTCGTCTCGCAAAGTACAACAAAACTGTGCAATTAGTTTTTAATTTCATCTACATTTAGTACTCCATGCATGTACCGCAAGTTTGATGTGATGGGAATCTTCTTTTTGCATAGTGATAAAGTTGGGAGTTGGGGGTGAAGTAAATAAGGGCTTAAGCTATGATTACCACTACTAAATTATGCCCGGCAATGCATGGAGTACATGGATCCCAATGCCACCGGTGTGTATAGCAAGCGTGCACATGTGAGTCCATGTGCTCATCTAAGAAAACGACCTTTTGTTGGTTTTCTGACATCCGGTCCGTACTGACGAGAGAACAAAAAATACTCGCAGAAAATAAAATAAGTCAAGGATCAGTTACAATACTAACGATCCGGCTTAACTATACTGAAGTTGGTTGTTTAATTCACTTGTTAGGTTCAAGTCCACCCATTGTCAAACCGAAACAAGATTCGGTCCCTACAACATATTCACGTCCCTATCCAATGGTCATGAACAATCAAGCAGAAACAAGTGACTTTTCTCTTTAATAATTCTAATATCTGTTTCGTTTTAATTTGATTTACTCCATGAACTTAGACACAAGTTTCCATTAGTAACGTAAACATTATCATCTACTTTCACTGTTCCAAATTGTAGGTCGTTTTGGTTTTGTAAGTTCATAGATATTATTATGCATCTAGACATACACTATATCTAGATGCATAATAATATCTATTAACCTAGAAAAGCCAAAACGACCTACAAATTGGAACTGAGGGAGCAGATAACACCCCGGGTATTAATCTTAGGATTAGAAAACTTCATTAGTGCATAATGAGCATCATGTCATTCCATCAGTCTAAACTCCGTTCAATTGACATTTATTGTTCAAATGCAACTTTGTGAAGAAACTTCAGTTTTTGCAATATAACCGTCGTTCCTTTTATTTTATTTAAATACTTGATGCAAAATAATAAATTTACAGAATTTTCCATAAATTTTGGGTAATGTTTGCTAGTGATAAAAATTTAGTGAAATTTTAATTTAACTGTTTTACTTTTCAAATTATGGGCAATCCTTTTTAGCTTTGTAGTTGGTTCAAGCTCTTTTGTGTTCTTTGTGATTTTATATGTCCAATGGGTATTTTACCTTACTCTTTTGAAGGGGGAAATTTGTTTTCAGAAAAAAATAGCGCGAGCCCTCTCGTCACCTTCTTCTCCCTCCTCTCATCCCCTGCTTTGCCGCAGATGGTAGGGGCGATCTCCCACTGCGCCGCTGGGCCTCCACCGCCGGTCTCTCAATCAACACACATGCGTTCAAAGCTGTGCGCGCCGTACACTGCTGTCCCGTCGCCAACCGCTCCGCCGTGCCATGCTGCTGACGCCACGCCACGCCTCGCCTGCGCTCGCTTGTTCTAGCCGCGCCTGGCCGCCACTGCTCACCTGCATCGCGCCATTGCTTGCCAAGGCCATGCCGCAGACCGATGATTGCGCCTCGGCCTAATCCCCCCCCAAGCTGCTGACCTCCCTCTCCTTCTCACTCACTTCCATACCACAGCCAAGAAACCGAGCAAAACAGAGTCGAACGCATCTTCGCCGTCCGCTGGCCCAATCCGCCACTCACCCTCTGCCATTCTTGAATCATCGCTGCCCACCACTCCTCAACCCCTCCAGCTACCTCCGCCACCACTTGTTGCCCTGCGCCATGGCCCAACTCGTCGGGAACTAAAGCTCCAGTGCTACCATTGCCGCCACCCACCGGAGCTCCACCCCACCGTCGAACCCTCACCTCTCGGCCTCCTCTGCTCCCACAAACCACCAAAATCGAACTATGGTGAGCTCCTGGTCGTGATGCGCCCACGGTTTAGGGGAGATAGGCTAGTTTCGAGCTCGCCGCCGGCCGTGCGCCGCGGCTCGCCACCGGGATAGCTAGGGTTTGGGTTTTGCGAAGTTGAGTAGGGGAGGTGATGCACCTGCACTAGGGGAAGCCCTTGGAGTAGTCATTGGGGTGGGACACGCCGCCCTTGTGCCGGCGTGGCTACGCCGCCGCCGCCGGCCGTGACCTGTCACGAGGTTGAAGAAGGGTAGGGAGCTGTGTGAGAAGACGATAGAAGTCTAGGGGGTTATGCATAAAAGTTCTAGGTTTAAGTGTGAGGTGGGAGTTCGTCAAGGGGCTTAAGTGTAAGAGTTAAGGGCTGGTTCGTAAAAGGAAGGGCGGACCTGTTGGGAAAAGTTGTTTCGGAGGACTTTCTTGCAAAAGCGTTTTCCTTTTTCGAGTTTAATTTTAGTTGATATGGCTGAAATTTTGGAAATCTGTATAAAATCATAGGAAAATGATAAAAATGAGAAATAAATTTTGTTTGCCTTCTCATTCTCATATCTACCTAGTAAAAATACTTGTTCTTGTGAAATATGTGTTTTTGTTGCTTATAAAAATTCATGTTGTTTAATCTCCTTATGGTGGAATAAATAGTTCTCGTGCTCATAAAATCCTGATAAATTCACAGTAGTATATGATAGTGTCGAAAACTATTATGAAAATTTTCTAGCACTAAACTAATGATAGAACTCTAGTTATAAATTATTCTTCATATCTACAATTTTGCAATGTTTGATTTTTTAATAAACTCCGCGGAAGTCCAATCATGCTGAAACTTTTACAGTAATGTGTTTGCGTGATTAGTAAGCTTTTGTAAATGATTTATGTTCATATACCAACAGATACTTCCTAAACATTTATTCATGTTGAAGGCTAGTTTTTTTATTAAAGATAATTGCTACTAGGATTTGTAGGCCTACAAATGATTATTTATGCTCTTTATCAGTAGCATGATCTTCCCTAAAAATTTTGCTAGCAGAATCTCTCTAATTGCTTGTATATGTCATTTATTGGCCTCTAGTATGTTATTGCTATAGTTTAGCCCTTAGCATATTTCTTATGTAGAGAGAATATGTTTTTTTTGCTCTACTGGAACTCGTAATCTTGTATGATTGAGTTGCTGCACTCTCTAAACTTGACTTCATGCATGTGTCATCACCTTTCAATCAACTATTACATATGCATTTTCATGTAGATAACCCGCTAGTCAACGGTTTGTATGAATTGATCGCCGCGCCCGAGAGTGAGCAGCGTGAAGCTTCTCCAGTTGAAGCATCCCAAGACCTGAGCCAAAGTTCAGAAGAGCCTAAGGCTAGTTGGGAAGGCAAGCCCCGGAGCATAACCCCTAATTTCAAAACTATGCAATTATCTTAAATACGTGTTTACTTTTATGCATTAAGTTCCTAGGAGTTGAATGAAACCTTAGTTGCATGATCCCTAAGACTCCCAAGTTCAAATACTAGTATGTGTAGGTCGATAGAAGTGCCATGCTTAATTAGGAACGGTAGAAGTCGAGTGATTGCCTGTCGCTCGCGAGATATAGGACCTTTCAATATTTATGGCAAGTTATTTGAGAATGAATCACTGATGAAAGAAAAGTTGGAGACCGGGCGGAGATAGAAATGAAGTTGAAGTTAGTATTTTGGTTGCGCTCCACCTGTGTCGATTAAGGTCCGTTCGTTGTGGCCATGCTGATTGAGTTTGAACTGTACTGTATACATGCTTGAAGTAAGAGGTAGTTGAAACTGGTAAAACCTAGTACCTTAGGGCGTGATTGCAGATTGAGTTGGTCCTGTTTTCTATTCGTGTGCTAGTCATTAACTCTCGGCAGACCCGGGGAGGTACCGATGGGGATTGGCACTCAAGGGTCGCAGGAGTTCGCAACTGCCAATCATTCTCTAAGGGGACCGTTTGCCATATGCGGCTCGACGGGGCATGCATATGTCTAAGTCAAATCGATTCGCCGCCGCTCTCGGTTAAGAGAACCTTGATCACTGCGTCACATCGTAGCAAGAAGTGGAATGAAAGGAAATGTGAAATGATGCTGATGTTGTTATCTAATCAATTGTTTTTTCACACTGAAAAGTTTGAAAATGTTGCTCACTTAGAATGGTTAGCTCAACCTTAAATTGGATGCTAAAACTTGAAAGTAAGGATCCACTTTTAGTTGCTTTTTGGCAAAATAAACCCCTGAGCCAAAAGCCCTTCATACTAGTAGTCAGCTAAGTATATACCATAGTCGGGTAAGTCTTGTTGAGTATTAGTATACTCAGTCTTAATTTGTTGTTACTTTCAGGTATTAGTGATGAAATGATAGAGTTGTTTGCCGGTCAACCTTGGGATGGCCATCCTTTACCTGAAGGGTGGTCGGTTGAGTGGTCTCCAACCTCGCCTTGAGGTGATCTCGGTTGGATAACATGTGGTGGGCTACTCTTATCGTCATGTATCTTTATTGCGCTTTATCGTTTAGACTTCCGCTGTATTTTATTTCAAAAACTCTGGCTTCTAATCTTTTATGAATTTCGAACTCGGTTTGTACTATAATTAACAAACTCTATGTTTGTAACCTGAAATACCATGTTGTATCATCTGCGCTCACCTTCGAGTGAGACTCGTTGCATGTTGTTTCGATCGAGATATCCGGTGGTTGTATCGGGCTTGACCCGACGGACTGTCGGATTACATATTAACCATTAAGATGATGGTTAAAGTGATTTAATTTGGACGGTTCCCCGCAGCATGATATGCAACCATGCAAGTAAGCAGCAAGCAGCAGAGTCCGTAACTGGGTACAGACTGTCTTGGCTAGTCTGAACTCTGAGCACAGGGTGTGCATGCGTGCATGGAGACGTTGCCATCTCCGAGGGTCAACACATGCAGACGCACGTGGACGGTTTGGTTACCAGCCACACTTGCGGTGTTCCGGAGCCGCTAGTTCATCCAGACCTGGGAATCTGAAGACCAGCCCATTTGGACAAACACTTCGGCCGGCGTGGGTCACTGTCACGACCACGCACTGTCCAGCGAGCTGCGAAGGAAAGTTGGCCAAAAAGCGGCTGCGATCTGCATGCACGAGTAGTAGAGTGGGCGACCCATCGCCGATCGATGTGCAGTGCTCACCCGATCCACCAGTTCATTTACAAATACAATATTGCTTCAGTCAGTGTCTGCTTGCACTTGCACGTACAGAGCAGAGTGCAAATTGAACTCATCTTTGAACCTCGCTACAGAAGCTGGGATTCAGGCAGGAGCCCGCGCGCAGGCAGTTAGCGGTCAGGCTTTCACCTTTCTGCAAAGTTGGCGTGCTTTGGCGAGTGCTAATCCACTAGAGCACGAGAAACCTCTGGGCCAGGGAGACTAACCCTACTACTTGTGCTCCACGGATTTGACTTGCCCTGCTGCCCGGCCCATGAGAACGCCTATAGGCTACAGCAAAGGGAATAACAATATGCATTTTCCCTGTCTTCTTTCTTTGGTCGCCCGCCTCATTAGATATGTTAGTACTTTTGTAGAAGCAAATTAAAAGTGTATCATTACACTAAAGTTGCACAGGCAAAGACATGCCTGCAACTTGGACAAGTAGGGCTCCTTTTCTTTTGGATTTGCCACAAAGAATGTTTGAGTTGATACTTGATACTAGCTGATCATCCTTGCACATTTACAATGGATTTCAGGATTTGTTTGCCCAAAGCATCGCTAAGCAGCATTAGTTGCATGGGGGAGAAATTTGGGATATTTGTTGACTAGCCCTGGAGTATTTTCTTAGGTTGAGGCTTCTGGGCGTGTTGTAGCAGAGGCCAACAATTCCCAGTTTGATACTACGATTATTCTGGAAGGCGCAGAACCAAATTTGTCTGACTAGACGTTAGCTTGGAATAAAAGTTTTTGTTTTTGTTCTGATGGCGCTGTGGAACATTTAGCTTTCGATGCTGTGAAGAAAGAAGAAAGCAGTATGCGATATAGATTCGGTTCCTCCCCCCACTGTTCTTTACAGAATACGACGTCGTTCTCTCAAGATCTCATCAAAATTCCATCTACACCCGTTGCAAGTCGCAAGAGAATGAAGAATCTGCAACATGCTTGCGGTGCTCCAACGCAAAAAAGCCCGAGCACAGAAACTGAAACTGAAACGACGGTGGAAAGAGTGGCTCGCCGCTCGCCGCCCCGGCTACGCCTCTCGATCCCTTTTGTTGCCGTTGAACCCCACAGAGAACTTCTCCCTTTCTTTAAAAAAGAGAGAAAAAAAAGGAGAAACTTTTGTGCAGCCCAATTTCAACGGTGTGGAGAGGACGTGACACGACACCACTATCGTAGCTGGGGAGGTTAACGCCGTCCAAGCAGGTGCCTAATCAAGTGGGTGCTTGTTAACCGAGTCCTAATGGAGGTGATCACTGGTCGTGGTGGAGGAGGTTAATGGCGCATCCTTGTTGAATGAACTTAATTTGGTGATGGAAAGTGAGGGGGTAAGTGGGGTCTAGTGTTGTCTGATACGGCTTTGACAGGGCGCAGCGGCGAGCTACGGCGGAGGGACATCTCAAGTGCCACGCACGCGTACGTGCAAGTGGCCGCGTGGTGCCGGCGAGCGGAGCCGGCCAGGAGAAAAGGCGGCCGTGTGCCCAGCTCACTCATGGCCTACGCCGGCGCCTTTGTTCTGTAGCCAATCATAGTCCCAGGTGGCCTGCAGTCTGCAGAGGATAAGTGCTCAACGTCCCATCCATGGCTCCATGCCCCTTGTAGCCTAGGGTCATTGGTTTGGAAGCCAGCCACTTTGTCTTTGAGGCTTGCTTATCTACGCAGTGTGTTGGAGGCTTGGAGCTCGCCTGAACTGTTTGGGACGGCGGGGAGCGGGCGCGCGGTATGCGGCCCCCCGTTCAAAACCCGCGCCATTTTGCCGCGGGCGGCCGCGCGGTCGCCGCAGCACCGCGGTCCCAAACGGAGAGAATCGAATTCGAACGAACTTGGGCCGTTAAAGTAAACGCAAGCAGAGGCCCATAACGAAAACACAGCCCAGCCCCATCCAGCCATATCGGCCTGAGATCCGCGACGAGCCCAGTAGCACAATAGCCAGAGCACAACCAGCACAGCCATACGCACGGGAGACATTGTCGACAACAGTTTGCTACCACGGACTAGAAACCATTTATGTTCAGACTTCAGAGTCGACGGAGGGGGTGACTTTTCACCAGTTCCAAAACATGTACAGAACTAGAGACGCATACTCTAGTGCTCGCCCTTCTCTCGCGGAGTTGATAGGGCGATGAGGGTATCCGCTGCACGAACGCTGCTAGCTTCAAGGCCTGACCCGGGTAGCTTATTCTGTGCAGCCTGGTCTTTCGGCTCCCCAGTTACTGCAGTGTCCCGAATGCATGCATTGGTGTTAGTGAAAGCGAATATCTGAAACAAATGCTACTTACTACAGCATGTTCCGAAATGAGTTTTCAAGGACCGTACTTGGTGGGGGAGCATTATGAACCTTGTTGTCCACATCCATGTCCTGAGAGCCATGGCTTTCTGGCATTGGAGCAGCTGTTGGAGAATCATAGAGCTTTGGCTCTGCTCTCGATGCAGATGGACTGTGGCCTTTTGCTGTTATACTCAGTGTGAGGGAATCATGGACCCCAGGGCTCACAGATGGGGAATGTCCACGCCCTGCAGGAAAATGGCAGCCTCCATGATCAACATTTGGTAGGCAACAGTCTTTCGTTACCACACAAGTTGCATGGGCTTGAGTTGAAGTTATTGATAGTATAAAAAGGCTTACCTGGTGCATAGGGTGGAGGTCTGGCAGCCAATGCTGAACCATCTGGGCCTTTCACTGAACAAGGCACGGGGTTTTGTGATGCAATGCTCAGTGAAAGAAATTCCTGACCTCCAGGTGTCACCGGTGCAGAATTGAGGCATTTGGCACCTACACCTTTTGAGTTTCCAAGTGCCAAGCTTGGCACAACAGATTCACAGCCCTTAGGACTAGGAGCAAAACCTGGAGCCATAATCCCATGGCTCTTTGAAGTATTAATTCGTGCTAAAGAAGCACAACCAGGAAGCCCTGTGGTTGGTGCAACAGAATTGCAAACTTCCATACCAGGAGACGCAGATATTCCAGAAGTCATCCTCAAAAGGCCATCGCGACTTATAGGTGGCATTCTTGTTACAATAGGATCTTGATACCTGGCACATCGGGTTGCAGAGTTTCCCAGTGACATTACTTGTCTACTAGGAGAATCTCTGCATTTGGGTTCCACCCCTTGAGAACCTGGGCTTTTGGCACCAGCAGAACTAGAAAATTTTGGCACAGCACTTTGTGCTGGGCAGTCATGGCCTTTGGGCACCATATCAGTAGGAAGGGCACTGCATCCTTTGGTGCTAAGAGCTGCGGAATGTTCAGCCACAGCATTTGGTGCATATGAATCAAAATGGTTGCCGCTAAGAGTTAATGAACAATCCCTGCTTGTCCCATCCAAGGATAACTGCTCTGCTGCTGTCATCCTTGCAGGATCACTAGGCACAGCTTTAACAGAAGACTTGTACCATAATGATGGCTGCAATAGAATCCAATAAAAAGGTCACTCTAAGAACATATACTGATATACACGCCAGCAAAGAAAGTTAGCATATTATCACATGATTGGTTTAGTATATATCACAATGTTTTCCCTACATTCAAGGGACATGCAGTTGCTTGGTAATTTTGATTTCCTACCATAAATGAAAAAAAAGATAAACCAACAAAAAAGAGGAAAGTAGATAGTAAGCACAGAACAGACTCAGCTTAATTAGCTACTCCCCGTTGTCATTACATAAAAGGGATTCGTCAAATAACATGTCTACAGAAATTCTATTCAAGAAACATTAAATTTCATCGAAAGGATCAAACATCTACACCCTTCTGGAAAGATAACGGGTGTTGGTCTTTAAAAGCTGGAAAAGGCAGCTTTCTATTATATCCCATCATTGAAGACAGGGATCTATATTGTAAGTGCATGAGCATATATGCAAGCTGTTTGCAGTGAGTATAGCATCCAATGTGACGTTACTTATGTGTGAATTCACAAGCATCATACGTTGGTGCATCCTTCCTATATAATCTTGTGATTGTATACAGGGAGTAACCAGCATGGGCCTGTAAGATGCAGAGCTAGAGGCTTACACAGTAATGAAGTTTATCCAGAGCTTCCAGAAGTATTTTCTGTCCAACTATTATCATCATCTTCTTCACCATTTCTTCACGAGTTATTTTACTTTCCTGTCAAATAGGAAAAAAATTAAATGTTTCAGTGCCCAACATTCCAATCATAAATCAACACCATCTGACATAACATAACTTGTTGAGCAGATAGTACCTTAAACTCTTCATAGTGATGGAAGAGCAGTTCCCTTGCTATGGATGATATATTGTCTTGAACTAATCCAAACAGGACTTTGAATGATATCCATGGGGTAGTTGGTGCTTCACCTATTTCGCACGGAGCCTGCATACAGATCGATCCAGTTGGATAAGTGTAATGCTACAAACCAAAGCTAAAACTATTCATCATTGCAAGAAGCAAAGAAGGGGAATCATTGGGCAGCAATGTTCTCCCATTGTCATAACTAGACATGAATCTAACAGCAGGTTAACAAGATTCAGGTTGTCTCACAGGTTGAAGAGTAGAAATATCCACTGCAACTTCCTTTGGAGATGGGCGAAACCATAAGCCTTTCAAGTGAAGTAAATAACCTGAAAATAAGTGCATCAGAAAGAAGATTAACTCCACATATCTCCATATGACATGATAGAGGTCTTAACTCTTATTGATAATCTTACTTCGAACATCCGGGGCAAGCTTGAAACTAACAAGATATTCTAGACGCATGTGAGTGCTTAGGTGTGATGGCCACATCACGTAACACTTTGGGTTCAGGCAATCATCGACACCAGAATCATATACGTCGCTGCTTGGAAAAAACTCCTGTGATCCAGGCTCCACAGCTTCCATGTTTCCCAATATCACTTGGCACAGCAATACATGCTGCACGCCTTTTTCGTCAACATCACAAAGACCGACACTGGTAAAGGATAGATGAGGTTAATGTACCAAAACATTTAAAACAGAACAGTCATGACAATGAAGTTAAGAAAGCGCACCTGGTAAATGTTCGGTCTTCTGGTGAAAGATAAACACCAGAACTTAAATCTGATTTATCAGCAGGTTTTCCAGTGGTACCCAAACCATTAATTAGAATCCTGACTATGTCATTCTTCCTTGATCCTAGCCATCCATATCTTACATTTGCATCGCCACGTTCTTCTTTGGTGGACATTATCTGTTTTTCAAAAGCTTGAAGTCTACACTGTGCAGTTATATCATTCGGAGAGTAGCGGTAGGCATGAAGTAGATTGTCTGGTTTTGCAAATGGGCCCATACCAGAGAGGAAAAGGTCCTGGACAAATAGAAAATCTTTGCTTCCTCTTTCCACATATATGATCTTCTTGCGTAATATATCTGCAACGGAAGGTTTCTGGCTAGATTCAACGACAACTTGCTTCACCACTTCAGGTGGAGAATTCACAGCCTTATCCAACATAATTCCCTGTGCAGTTCCCTGGACATTAGCAGCATCACCTTTGACCATACCATTAGATTCCTCATCAAAGAAGAGAGAAGGAGAAAAACATTTGCTAGTATCATCGATCCAAGCAACAGATCGCTGCTTTCTGGATTTTAGGTTGACCATGGTCATTGACAAGAAATCAATTAGAATAGGCTCATCATCCAACACAGAAACAACACTTGATTTATTGCCACTGAATTCTTCAATCAGGAACTTCATTATTTGCTCAGGAAAATTATGCCAGGAACCTTGTTTGTAATACATGATACGGTTTGGGACTCCACTCTTCAGGAAATTGACACAATCATTGGCAAGGTTAGGTCGTATGCAGCAGCAGTTGCATCGCTTGGCAGATGAATCAAATGAGGGGCCATTCTCTGCTTTGACGCGACGAGATTTGCACTCTTTCGACAGGCGATCTTCCACAAGTTTGCGCTTCAAGCACATGGATTTGGACTCTCGTGGAGAAGCCATGGAAGGCTTGAAGACCACCAGAAGTCCAGAACAAATGGGAAGAAATAGAAAAACAAACCCTAATATGATACAAGATTTACAGACCTCCCTCCATTTTTAACTCTCAGTGGTAGAGAATAACCCTGTAAAAGGTAATGAATGAATGCCTCATATAGAAAACACAAAATAATAATAAAGGGGAAAAAACTCGACCACAATGAGATGTCCCTCTGGCTGTTTAAACAGAGGAGTGACCACACGACTTGCAAGCGCCTGGGTTTGAGCCCGGGAAGTTAGCCACAAATCAATTTAAGAATAAATGAAGGAACTGTAATCGAATTTCCATACTTTAATTTGTAGCAGTTGTAGCTCAAAAGCAGAGGTGACGCAAGTATACCATTTAAAACAACATCTGATTACTTATTTTAATCTTCTCCTAGGCGTGACTCTTTTTTTGGCATTTGAGAGTGCAAGAGTACAAGAATCACTAAATGTTCATTATGCAGATATGAATAAAATGAATTTGATTAGATCCATTT
Source organism: Setaria italica (assembly GCF_000263155.2). Lineage (NCBI taxonomy): Eukaryota > Viridiplantae > Streptophyta > Magnoliopsida > Poales > Poaceae > Setaria > Setaria italica. Next base: position 1,124,382 of record NC_028452.1, on the reverse strand, counting down.
ATGATAAATTAAGCAATCTCAACTAAAAGCTTTCTAAATAATACAATACATGGCATGTCAATGTAAGAAATTACTTGCACAAGAGTCTCATGAATAATTACTAATGAACCAAGAAATACATTTCTGTAAGTATCAACATCACATATTCCTGACTCATTTCTTCCGCTACACCGAGTCATGATTAAAACTTTAAATCATAACATGGTGTAACCCATATAACTGTTACGGATAACACCCCCCCCCCCACCCACCCACACACACAAAAAAAAAACACAATTGGTCTGCATTGAAGGTATACAGCCTGTCCTGTCAACTCATCACGTGGAACAAGTAACCTAAATTGGAATTAATATAAACAACATGCACAAACGACATAGTAACTTTGCATTACAAAGAAACAAATCTGGCAGTTCGTTTGTGCATTCATTGCAAGATGCCAAGATACAATACATACCCTAAAATTTTCATTTCTGTACAAACAAGTCGCATGCAAAATTTTGAAGGAAATCTGCGAATGCCGAATAATAGGATCGCAATCGAGCTCGTTGCTTGTAAACCAAGAAATCCTCCACTGTAACTACTAGTACAAGATATTCTAGACTCAGCCTCTCTGGTACTATACAAGCTATAGAAACATGTTAGGGCTGCTATATCAATTTATCTAATGTCCCGCGCAAATGTGCAATGATGTCTTTTCAACAACTTGCGGCCCAAGAAATCATATTTCCAGAAGCTTTACAGTACCAACCGATCCGATTTAGTTCACACTGACAGTACTGCGACATGTGCAATCCGCTGAACAAGTGGAACAGCTGACAAAATTGGAATCAGCAGAAATAACATCCAGAAACAACGCAGTATAGGACATTAAAATTACAAAGCAACAAATACTGCAGCTTTCTTTAAAATTTACACCGAAGCTCAGAGAAACATTGTTCCAGTCGCATTTTTTCAGCATGCAAGAATCCAAACACTAAAATATAAAATAATTACTTTTGTACAGACAGCAAACATGAAATTCCTTAGGACGCGCCACCTTAACCAACACAATCTAGTGAACAGAGGTAGTCAAATTAGGATCCCCGGTGATCGTCAACTTATTCCAAGAGACCGGCAAACCATATTCGAGTGTCAACACTCCAGAGTCCACAGAACATGCCATTTCAAATAAAAAAACAGTAACGAAAGCACAAAGATTAACACGAAACAGGAATGCGCAAACATAAATTCCTCCATCTACAAGTCTTCAGACAAGACTCGAGAATCATACCAACATCCAGGAAAGCTAATGCAAACAGAACGCGCAGAGCAACATATATATCCTTCTAAGAACCAACTTCGATTGAAACAAACATCTACACCGGATTGCCTATACAGGCGCCACCAAACAAAATATTTCACGATGTAAAGAAGACAGTCGCACGCAAAAACGCATGGGAGAAGCAGGGATCAATGGAAGAGGAGCCTACGGGGGGAGTTGGGTCTCTCTAGATCCCCACTGCGAGCGACCAGGCGAGGTAGAAGCGGGAGGAGGTCACGAGGGTTGCACCGAAGGAAACCAGCGGTGGCTCCCTCTCTCACGCCCCCACTGCTTTCTACGGCCGCGTCGGGGTGCCGCGAGGAGACCAGGTGGGCGAGGCGAGTAGGCGGCGGGCTGTGGTGGTGCGGGCTGGGCGGCAGGCGATAGACTCCGGTGAGGTGGCGGCGCGGAGGCGGTGGGCCTGCGGCCGGTGGGGTGAGGGATGGATAGGATGGGAACTAGGGAGAGCGGTGGGGTCTAGGTTGGATAGGGACGAGGGGGTTGGAAAACTTACAGCGAGGGCAAGGGCAGCTCCCGTTTCTTGCGGCGGAAGCGGAACTCGCCGACGGGGAAGGTAGGGAGAGGCGGTGCCTGCCGTTGCGCGTGACTGCGCCTCGCGCCGCGCGCCGCGCGCCGCACGAGCCGCGCTAGGGTTGGTTACTGGGTCTGCTCTAGGGTTGGGCCTTAGACGAAGCTGGGCCGTTATTTTGTACGCAGCGATGGGCCGGAGTGGAAGAGGACCACACGACGGTTTCCGTTTGTGGGCCGGGCCGTAACAAATCCTTAACGAGCCGAGCCATAAGGTCTTTTCTTTTTCGTCCTGCGCTGCTACTCATACATCGCCTTCCCTCCTCCGACGAGCCTGCCGCAGCAGCGGCGGCTCTGCACGTCGCGGCGTAAATGGGGAGCAGGCAGGCGGCGACCGTTGCAGCGCAATGAATCAGGCCGAGCTTGACGCGAGGCGCGCGCACCGGGCATTCAAGGGGTCGCCGATGCAGGCTCCACGAGGCACAATAATTCGGACCCCGACTTTTACAGCTGGGGGGGCGCTGGGCACCGGCAGAAAAGGGATCAGTGGATTGGATCAGCAGCAGAGATCACTGACCCGGCGACCCCAGCTTCACTGCACCACACGCAGCACAGCACATCGCACTCATCAGTCATCGCCGAAACACCGATGGCTCCTCTATCTCCATAGACTCACAGGTCACAACAACCAATCTCTATACATACAGATGAAGGAAATTTGGGAGGCGAGGAGCTGAAGGTATACAACGAGGACGAGCACCCCGCTCAAGCAGCGTCGTCTCACTCGCAGGTAGGAACCTGACTGGCTGCATCTAGCTGCAGCTGTTGCTGCTGTGGACCGGTGGTCCTCCCAAAAACAAAACACAATCCGAAAACGGAGCAAACTCAAAGCTTGGAATGTACTGATGCCGCGCCGAAGTAAATGGTGCCTGCTAACGACTAAGCCTCCGCTTTGCTGTTGATCCCCAGCGTGAAGTATATCAGGATCGTCGTCCCCATGCTCGACCTGTTATGAGAGGAGAAACAATGTCCAATCAGGCGTCGGAAAGCAGCCACCTGAGACTAATGTTATCGACAGGAAAACACCAAGGTAAATGTCCTTCCGTGCCTTCTTCAATTCCATGAATAGTACTACTATAATGCTGCTGTGAGATGGTACATTTATCGTAACATTTCCCACACCAAAAATAAAGCTTTGCAAAGATGGCGATATATAGACAGACAATCTCTTGGCACATTCAGCTTTTTATGTTGGACCATGTACGTATTTTGCCAAGAACCCAGGTGATCAGGAAAGCAAATGTGAAAACTAAGTCCTACTGAAAATGTTGCGGTTCTGACTGCACTATAATTTAATGATATCTAATGATGAGAAAGCACATCACATTTGTCCAGTGCAGTTGATCAGCACAGAAACAATGCCAGAAGCTGGACTAGTGGGAGTCAGATATCACACGCATGATGTTGGGCATTTTCTCTGTGTATATTAACCCATTCATTCATCCCACGAAAGAGGCTATTTGTGGCATTTAACTATAATCCCAGACCAACCAAGGAAGAAGATCCAGCCCGAACAACAGTGTTGACATTACAAAAGAAGAAGCCAGGTATAACATTACAAAAAAGAGAAGAACTAGTCACTTACAGCGTTGCAAAGAAGAGAAGAATTTTCCGAGGGTTGATTGATGTGAACCGGTTAAATCTTTTGCTCCTTCCTTCACCAGAATCGATAAGAACAGGTGTGCAGGGAGTATAGTGAGGAGCAACCAGAGCCTTGTTCTGAACCAGGGGCTGATCCAGTTGAGATGGTACAACTGCAGAGAATCACATTCAACAAAATCATAAATGCCAGTACTTATGGTTGTTTAAGTAGGAGTATTGTCTGTAGTACAGTAGAAAAACAAGAAAACAAAACGTATATTAGCCAATGAATGGTTAAACAACATAAGCAATTTCCTTAGGTATCAAGAAAGCTCAAACAGTAAAAAGTAAGAAACAATGCCCTCTTGATACCTTTGATGATAAGTTTTTTTGCCAAATCCTCTTGCTCTTGCTCTTCACCACCCCTCCTCTCCATGCGATTTGAACCCTTACGCGACAGGGCTCTCTGCAGGTAAAAAACGAGGGCTTAAGAAACTCAAATTACCATTTTTTTTAACGAAGAACTCAAATAGAGACTTTGGGAGTGTGAGGACATACAATCATTTTGGGACTTCCAGAGCAGCATTTATCAGGTGGTTGAGGCAGGCCCTCAATATCCAATACCACACTGGCAGTTTTGTCCATGCTTGTGATCTGGCCCTGCAGCACAAATCTGATCAATTCAGTGAGAAGTACAAATATCTTCCCTTAGCCATAGGACATGAAGTAACACACCCCATGATCGGCTTGGGCGGTTAGTATATTATTGCACCATCTAATAGTGCACTAATATGCCTCACCCAAAGCTATCAGGACAGTTTCCACTATCAAGCATTGTTTGCAAAGGACAATTGCGCAAACAGCATACATTTAATCAAGGCACCAGACTAGTGGTACAATGGATATCATTATTTCTCGTAGTGATTTCACATCAACCAGCTACTCTATAAACCAAATTAATTAGCGCTTATTAGGGCCTCTTTTTCTAGAAAAACTGGCGCCAGTACCAAAATGCCCGTCTTTCCAATACCCTTAACAAATTCCCCTATGTAGGCCACGTCTTTCATAATAAGTTTACCAAACAGAGAATAATGAAGAAAGCAACGCGCCCACTACAACCGAAAAAAGAAGCGAGAAATCAATGAATGGACCTGCTGTGGTCTTATCCTGCACAAACAACTAGCTGCTACTGCTAGGATGAAAAAAAAACTGTAGTTTTGCAACAGTTTATTTATGATCCCATTTACGCATTGTGACGAGCAAAATGTCACAAGTGCATGGCAGAAATAACAAGGGTGAACAGAACACTCTGTATTTGATGGACACATGCTCTCAAGTAAACTGCAGGTATGTATGTTAGAACAAAAGCTGCACAAGTTTGTTCTTTTGCTTTTGGCTAGTCGTTTCTTGGGTCATTGCAACCAATGAGAATTTTAAAAAGTAGAGACAAGAAATGGGTCAGATCTTAAAGGTACCTGTCCACTCCCTTTTCTCCCACCGGCTCCCTCAAGGTAGATATGAGCCGTGATTTTCCTACACTTCTCAGCCAGCAGCAGTCTTCTTATTTTTTCCCCCAAACCTGAAGTAGGCCCATAAGTTAATCAACAGCCTTTTTCTTACTGGAAATGCAGAAAAAGACGGAAAACAAATCGCTAAGCCGGTGCGAAGCAAATAAATCTGCAACAAACCGTATGGAGTGCAGTACAGTTACGAGAAATAAAGATTTGTATTTTCGAGGGCTCTGAGCAAAGAAAAGATCACGCAGAATAAAACGAGCAACCCATCAAAGAAAGCAATGGCTTCCTCACCAGCAAGGCAGCGAAGAAGAAGCCAATCGAGTCCGGATGGACGTTCACTGCGCGCGAGGTCCAGGGGGCCGCGAGGACGACGACGGGGGTAGTAGGACTGTAGGAGGAGAGGCAGAGCCGTGGTGGAATGGAAGGATGCCTGGGTCAGGAAGGCGGAGGCGTGACCGGCGCTGAGGGCGGGCGGGGAAGGGTAGAGTGCTGGGTCTAATCCACCTCCCCGCGATCCAATGGCGCAATTTTATCGACGGATTGGAGTCTTTTGAGAGGAAGAGCGGAGCAGCGTGGGAGGAGTCGAGAGGTGGAAGAAGAAGAGTGGTGAGCGGCAGGGGAAGGGAGGGAGCAGAGCAGGAGGCGGTTTGGTTTAGCTCACGAGGCGTTGCGCTTTCGCCCCGGTCCCACGCTGCGGCCACGGCCGCGTAGACCAGGTCCATAGACCGGGATCCTAACGACGCCCGGGAAGCAGAGCCGCCGGCCCGCCGCAGAGGCCTGTCTCTACGGTTCATGAGCTGGGTGCAGTTACTCTTAGCGGGTGGTGGTCAGGAGGCGCGCCTGGCAGGTGGGGCTAGCAACCCCAGCACGGACGCGGCACCCGAGGCGGCGGTCAGTGAGACGGGAGCGTGGCGTTTTTGGCTGCGTGCGTGTCCTCGACGAGGAGACTCCCGGGCCCGCCCGCTTGCTGCGCCGCTACCAGACGTTGCTGCCATGCCGCGGCAGCGAGAGCAAGTAGCAACGGTCACGCCCGGCGCCAAAGAGACACACGGGAGAGGGACATTTTGGTAGGCCTCGTGCAGTCTCGTCGCCGCGCCGCCGCCGCCGGGATCGCCGCCGAACCTCGCGGTCGTCGGAGCCCGGCCGGCGTCCGGCTGCCATTCACCGTTCCGCGGCGGCCGTGACAAACGTTCGGGACCGGCGTTTGGTCGCCTGGCGACGTGACCGACGTTGAGAGGACGGACGCGCGACGGAGGTGGCGTGAAAGGCGCCACGGGCGGATCTCGCGTGTACTCGCGGCACAGCGCCGTTCGTTCAATCACGGGCGCGAGATGCCCAGCGCCTGCGCCCCACCAACCGGCCCGATCCAGCTGCCTGCCCTACCGCGCACCGCCCACCAAGCGACGAGCCGCCGGCCGGCCGGCGGTGCCATGCCATGCCATAGCCAACCACCGTGGCGCCGCCCGGCCGGCCGGCTCCTCCTCCTCCTCTCCCATCAGATGGCAAACGTTGGCATGTAGCCATTTGGATGTATTAGGCCCTCCAACTCGGACTGAATTTGCAAACGAGGATCATGAAGCAGCGATCAGCACAGCACGTTCAGACGCGTCAGTGGAGATCTGCATTTTATTTCGATGCCGGCTCACATGTCACTTGTACACGCATGTGTAGTGGTTAGCCATGCCAATTGCCAACCTTGGAGGTTTGGAAGGATGCATGTTGTTTCCTGGATTCTAAAATCCGTGTAGAGAAAAGCGAGGGGCAGTTGGGGTTTGTTCTTGTAGCAGCCGTGTTCAGATCGGCCAGACTGGTCTCTTCCTCCTGCCGCCATCCCTTGCAGCGTCCGCGCTCGTCCTGGCCTGGATGCACGCTTGATACCTACAGCATTCTCTGCCTTCGTCCAACGTGCCGAATTCCAGCTACTATGTCGGCGCGTGACGATGAACATAGTAGATCGCAACGACTTAATTTTGTATAGCCGATTCAATACACGTGCAAAGCTTGTACGAAGACTGGATGGCTCATTATTTGAATTGGGAAGATTTGGATCCAAATGCTCATGGTGAAGTTATTTTTTCTGAAAAAAAGAGGGTGCAGTTCAAATTGAACTGTCACAAAGCGGAGCAGCCATTTAAGTCACAAATTGAATGTATCAAGGGTGCGTATGTGTATACAAGCGTCTGCGTCTGTACTGTTATTCGAAAAAAAAAAGTTAAGTGGGGCCTAATTTGATTTCTGTTTGAGGTCTGATTGATTCACGGGTTGGCGCCGTTTTGGCCTCCTCCGAAGACTGCAGTGCAGGCTCATGGACGCTTGCTCTCAAGTACAGCGTATCCTATTATCAAAAAAAAAAAGGTACAGCGTATCGGTGCCGTCCCAGTCTGAGTCAAGTATGTTCTTCGACCATGTGAGCCCAAAATTTCCGGCGGAGGCGACGGCCGGCTGCGCCCTGGACTGGACGCCTTCCCTTCCTGGTTGGCGTCGTGGCGATGGCGAGACGCAGTGGAATTCCACTGCAGGCCACGTCCAGCCGAGTAACTGTGCTGGACTGTTGCGGCCGTGGTCCAAGCGCTCTGCCCAAGTGCATGTTCTCCTGCTTAGCTTAACTGCGTCCCTTGGCTGGTTTGCTGGCTGTTACGTCCTCTGATCACACTAAAGCTGAGCTCAAGTACAAAAGTTATCCGTTGATTAACACTAACCACAGCTGGCCTGGCCTGCACCTAGTTAATTAAAGCCCGGGTAACAGTACTGCTCGGCAAGTTGGCGAGGCTTTAACCTCTTGTGTGACGCATGACAAGCGCCGTTGTCCGTACACGACAGCAGCAAACGTTCTTGACACCAAAGTAACTTTCAAAAGTTCCTTGACAAAACTGCGATATTGAGAGAATATTGTATTGAGACAAATCTGCACATGCCATTTCTAGTCACTCTAAACACTTTATTGTGCTGAGGAACTGATCCAGGTATGGGGACTTCTCTGCTTGAATTTAACTGCCTTTTCTATAATCTTGACAGAAAAAAAGAAAAACATAATTCCACCTGGTATTAGCATTTCTGGAAAACATTTGAGGGCGTTTATCTCAACTATCAAGGTATCCTGACCAGCATTTCATTGGGGGTCAGACACAGCTCTATTCAACATCATGGTTTGATGAAGGCTGAAGGGTATTCTATTAAGTACCCCTTCTGTTTCAAATTGTAGGTCGTTTTAACTTTTCTAGGTTCATTTATATTATTATGCATCTATGTCGTCTAGATTCATTTATATTATTATGCATCTATGTAGAAAAGTTAAAACGACCTACAATATGGAGCGGAGGGAGTAACCGCTAATTCACTGAACCATGTCTACCTGACCTTTTCAGCTGACAAGCTACCACTTGAGTAGGAATCAAAGCAATTCTGCATAGCAGCTCCGGACATTCTTCAAGGATGAACTTCGTTTCCCCTTTTTATTCTGAGGCTGGTCACTTTTGCCACTGTCCAGATACATGGTGCATCAAACAACCTGTCAACCAGCCTAAAATACGCAGACCTCCAAGGCCTCGCAAAATACAGTGCACTCCATACCATCAGAAGCCCAAAGGCCATTCCAACTTCCAGCATGATGTAAGTGAACTGCTTTGCGGTATCCATGTCATGATGTTCATCCTCCAATCGCAATGCCTGATAACAAGAGGAATTCGAAAGGGAGCAGAGCGCATAATTCCCAACAAAATCCTCATCTGAAAATGTGGAGAATTGACCCCATGTTGGGATGTCTCCAGCCAAATTGTTGTACGACACATCAAACTTGGAGAGGAAATTCAGCTCTGTTAGTGATGATGGTATACTCCCATTGAGGTCGTTGTGGGCCAAATTCAGCACTTCCAAGCTAGACATGCCTGACAACTCATGAGGAATTGGCCCAGAGAAATTGTTCCAGCTTAAGTCCAGCAAATGAAGCTTCACAAGATGACCAAAACCTGGCAGGACTGGGCCAACCAGCAAGTTGTTAGAGAGGATGGGTGACCGTGGGAAGCTGTTGATTTTATTGTACTGCAAACCGCTGACACTTCAGGTTCTCCGTAGGTGCCTGTTCACCTGAGCAATCACCTGAAGTTGAACTCCTCATCCATGTAACACTATCAGGAAGCTCCCCACTGAATGAATTATTTGACAGGTTGATATAGAAGAGATTGTTCAGATTGCATAACCATGGTGGGATGTTACCAGTTAACTTGTTCCAAGAAATGTCCAGCACATTGAGGCTCTGAAAGCTTTGCAGCCAAGGTGGAATCATGCCCAGGAGTGCACAGTTAGCCAGGGCAAGCACTTTCAAACTCCTGAACCCATTTATGCCATCCACTGGCATTGTCTCGCCACCACAGAAGTTCTTGGTGAGCACCAAACTTCTCAGGTGGGGCAGGTGCTGCAAGACCTGCAATGCGGATGACAAGTTAGTGAAGCCATTCCCCATCAGCGAGAGGTACGACAAGGATCTCAAATTCTTACAGCTCTCTGGTATCTCCCCACCGAGCCTGTTCCATGCAAGGTTCAGAGTCCTCAGCCGGGTGCACCACGCGAGGCCGGTAGGCACAGAACCACTCAAACTGTTGACCCCAGCATCCAAAGTATTCAGCCTCGGCAGCAATGTGAAGTCAATAGCAATCTCACCGGAGAGCGAGTTGTTCCTTACAACAACCACCTTCAGCATTGGACACGTCGATAGAGAAACAGGCAATGTGCCACTGAACTTGTTGGAGGCCAATTTTAAGGACTCCAGCCTCCTCAAAGCCATGAATGCATCAGGGATGGAACCTGTAAACATGTTATTTGACAAGTCAATATGCACAAGCTGAGAGAGGTTATCGAGCTCATTGCGAAGGCTCCCAGAGAAATGATTTCCACGAGAGCTCAGCCTCCTCAGCTCCGGCATACTGTAAAGTTCACGGGGGAGGCTCCCGGTGAGGCCATTGCCATCTAGAGAGAGCTCAGCGAGTGTCCTGCACTGGCCAAAGTCTGGTGAGAACTTGCCGGTGAGCTGATTACCAGCAAACCTCAGGACCTTGACCGGTGCAGAGCAGAGAGCGCTGGCGTTGATGCCGCGGGAGAAGGCATTACCAGAGATATCAAGAACCGTGAGATTGGCAGCGCCCCGGAACACAGGATGCGGGCCAATGAATTTGTTCAAGGAAACATTCACCACCTCGATAGCCAGGAAACCATCGTCGCTCGCAGGAAACCAACCGGAAAGCAAGTTGACGCTGAGGTCGAGCACACGCAGCCTCGCGAGCTGACCGAGCTCAGCTGGCGCCCGGCCGCGAAGTGAGTTCCGGGAGAAGTTCAGCGTCACGAGGCTGTCGAGAGAGCCGATCGAGGAGGAGATGACGCCACTCAGGCTCTTGAAGGAGAGATCCAGCCCCATCACCCTCCCAAGATGGCACGACACGCCCGTCCAGGAACAGCAGGAGGCATCGTTGGGACCCCATCCCACAAGCCCGGCGCCCTTCCTGTCCAAGCCGCCAGAGAAGGCCAGAAGCGCCTCCATGTCGGTGGGGTCACAAGTCTGGTTCAGGGACATGCCGCCAGCGCCATGGACGTGGGGCAGTACAGAGGCAACCGAGAAGTGAACGAGATAGCAGTAGCCTCCCATCTCCGGTGTAAGACCCTGAGATGCGGCTCCCGAATCAGCTTAGCACCAGAGCAAAGATGTCAGTAGATTGCTCGTCGCACCATGAGGAGGTGGGAAGCAGGTGCTGTGGGGAGTGGATGGTTGACCAGTGAGGCAGTGAGCATGCTAGGAATACCGACTTTTTTATTTTTTGGCCCTTTTTCGGAAAAAATCTCACAAATAGGCCCCCTGACGAAACTAATTCTGAAAATGGATCCTCGGCTTGGCGCCAGGCTGGTATAACGTCTTGGCGCCAGCAGTCCTGGCGCCAAGCCACCTACACCGCGCGACCAACGTGGCACCGGGGCGCTGACGTGGCGCGGAGGCTTGGCGCCAAGATCCGTGGCGCCAAGCCTCAGCGCCAAGATCTGTGGCGCCAAGGCTCGGCGCCACCGTCGCTGGCGCCAAGCCTTGGCGCCATAGATCTTGGCGCCGAGGCTTGGCGCCAGCCTCCCTGGCGCCAAGCCTCCAGCCATATATAACACCCCTTCTTCCTGCCCGAGAGTTCCTCCCTCATTATTCTCTACTCTCTCGGGTTTTACTCTCCCTACTTCGCTCTAGACTAGGAATCGACATTGTAGGTTAGGAAACTTTCATTTGATCCGTGGATCCTGAAGAGCAAGGTATCCTCTCTCCGTCATACCTTTTTTTCACATCGATTCGCTATATATTTCTTGCATTTTTGAACTTAGGGTTTCATGCAAATGTAGGATGCCGAGGCGTGGAAAAGCTAAGAAACTAAGGTAATCTCAACGCCCGTAGTTATGTTATATACTCATTGTTGTGGATCAAATGAAAAAACCTTAATTGTAGGTTTATTCTTAAGTGCGTTTGATTCATAGAACCAAATAAACAAAATTGTAGTTATGGCGCAAAAAAGACCGGAAATGCGTTCGATCCATTGCCTCTGCCTAGTGGTGTTCCAGTGCTGATGTGCTTTTGCGGCGATCCTTGCAAGGTAGCCAAGTCCGAAGAACATGCCACGTATAGGCAGAGGTATTGGATGTGTTCCAACTTTGCGTTTGAACCTACACTTCGTCAGCGCCGCATTAACATGTTGGTAAGGAAATGTTGTTGTCTTATAATTATTGTCCATAATTTTTTTGTTTTATAACAATTGCATTTGTTGTAGACCCCTCCACCGCTATGTGATTTTGAGCAGTGGATCGACACTGAGATCGATCCTGAAGATAAGGAGTTTTTGGAGTATATGATGCGCTGGGATGCAGAGAGGAAGGAGGTGTACGAGAAGAGGCTCGTAGAGGAGGCTGCGGAAAAGGAGCACAAGGAAGAGGAGGAAAGGAGGCGGGTTGCTGCGAACAGGGAGGAGAGAGAGAAGAAGCTTGAGCGGGCACGCCGAGCGAAAGCAGCGGTTGAGGAGAATCCCGATGCCTTAAGGAAGGGAAAGTGGCCTCGTTGCACTCAGTAGCCATATTTAGGTTCTAGTTCTATGGTTTATTTATGAACAATATTATCTACTGTGAGACTTTTATTATGTTGTAGACGACATATGTTCATTTTGCGATGTAATGCATTTCGAAGTCGTAGTCTACTGAAATATCCGTAGAAAATAAAAATGGTAATTGTTAGCGAAATTTCGGCAGAATTTCCCCTACTTGTTGATGCAATCCATACAAAATTACGAGATGAATAGTGAATATAAATACAAGCATAGAAACATAGAAGCATATGACACAAGCATATGACACATTCAGAATAGAATCCACAATAGTTAAGGGAGAAAGTCCTTATACAAAGTTCAGAATGACACAATAGAATCCACAAATAGTTCAGAATGACACAATAGTCCATATGATACAAAGTTCGCAATCAGAGTCGTCACTGCCTCCTAGTCTTACCCTTACCCTTGTGACCAAGGACGTCGGTGCCTGGAGTGTAAGGAGAACGTGGACGACGTAGTCTAGTACCCCCTACAACCTGTGTAGGCTGAGTCAAGGGAGCCTCCTGGAGCTGAGACGGGCCAATCTCCTCGGCCCTCTGCTCATCGTCATCGTCATCGTCGTCGTCGTCGTCGACTTCCTCCGATGCAATTGATTTCGAACCTGAGGGGCCTTGGCTGGACGTACCGACGCCTGGCACGCGAAGGGATGGAACGTGGACGTCTCGCGTCGTGGCAGTCCTGCAACCACAACGAGCAGCGGCACGACGAAGCCGATTTGACAATCGCTGCAGTAGTAAAAACAAGTTAGACAAATGAAGAATGTAACGTATTAACAAAGGATTAGAAAGAATAATTTGAGACTTACCTCTAGGACGCTCCGTACCTCGGGGTCCCTAACTCGTGGACGGATATGCTCTATATCTCTAACCGAGGTTTGTAGGGTACGGTCCTGCAACAAATGACTAAGTCACTAATGCAACAAATGACTAAGTCACTGAAGCAACAAATGTCTAAGTCACTAAATGACTAAATGATTAAGTCAGATGATCACTAAGTCCTTCTCTAACTATCTAAATCTCTACGTAACGTAACATAGAACATAGAAAAGTGAAGCAATTGTCTTACCATCCTATCCAGGATTGGTCCTGCCTCCACCTGCCTTCCAGCACGAGTACTCTGATCGTACACCGTGTCTTCATCGTCGGATGACTGGATTTCGGCGTAGTCATCTTGCGTCCACGCTTCCCTCAGCCTGTGCCGCGTCGCACCTTGGTACCAGATCTGGTATTGCCTGTACGCACTGTTTGTGTGCGGCTCGTTGTTCTCGTCCAAGTTCTGCTCGTACTCCTCCCATTCCTGAATATACGCGTGGTGGAACGCGGGCCAGTCGGAGACCTTTCGCTTCTTCTTTCGATCCACGCTGCACGTCACGTTACACGTTACTGTTAGCCAAAATTTAGTTAATAGTATTGAAATATATGAAAAAGAAAAGAAACTTACTTGTGTAACTCTATACTAGTCGAGGTCGCCTGTGGTGGCCAAATCTGCCTCATCCCAAATTGGCGTGCTACTCGATGTGGCAGGTGGTACTCGACAGCATAGAAGCAAATAAGAGGGCACACCATCCTGTAAATATCATCGTCCTGAATACACACGAAGCTAAGGGGAAAAGGAAGTGGATCATCTCCGTCGTAAGGCTGCCAATTTACCTGCAAAATTTTAATCAAAAACGTTAGTTGTTATACTAAAAGATTACATAGCATGTTTAAAAAAATTTCACTTACACTGTGAGCAGTGAGCGCGTCTATCTCGTTGATGTAATCCAGGTACGCGCGGTCCAACCTGGTATGGCTAACCTTAACCTGATCCCAAATATATGCCCATGTCGGCTGTCGTCTCGGCAGCTCACCTGGGAACCACGGTCGACGCGGCATAATCTCGGGCCGACCAACAGGAATACGGGACCACATCCATAATTGCAACAGGTACACACACCCACCAACTGACGGGGAGCCCGAAGACCGACGGCACGCCTCGCACAGCTGCCGATATAGAAAGCACAACACAGCTGATCCCCAGCTGTAAATACCAGCCTGGTGCCAGTCAGTGAGGCAGTGGATCCACATCCAAGACGCAGTGTCACCTGTAGCGTCTGGGAAAAGAACGCAGGCAAAGAGGTGTAGTATCCACGCCCTGCAGTAGTGCCCAACTGTCTCAGCATCCGCGTCCTGGGGGCAGTGGCCGAAGTGTTCCCGCAGCCATGAGATTAGCACTCCAGATGTGCGAGTCCCCTGCTCGTCAACCTCTCGCCCCAGGAAGGCTGCGACTCGTGCTCTCCAACCATCTGAGACGCACGGCCCGGTGACTGGCTGGCCCCGAATCAACAGACCCAGCATCTTCTGACAGTCCTGTAGGGTCACTGTCATCTCTCCGAACGGGAGGTGAAAGCTGTGAGTCTCGGGTCGCCACCTACATTTCGCCGGATTATTATTTCATAACATGTAAACACATAACAAAATGAATATGACTAGTGGTAACAGTACCTGTCGACCAACGCAGTTATAGCCGCTGAATTGAACCTGGGCATCCCACGACGAACCTGATACGAGATGACATCGAGGCCAGCCATCTGTAGCAAAGGAGTGTAGCGGTCGTCGTACTGCAGCGCCAAAAACCCATCATGGGCTCTAGAACGAAGGAGCGGAAGGACCTGCATGCAAATAAACCAAGTCAGAGATTACATAGGACAAAAGACGTGGACGCTCGCAAACCTTTAACCATGAATTGTAAATTATTACCTGCCCTCCCGCTATGAGACGACCTCGGTGGGTCTGGTCGTACGCCTGATCTAGAAGGTGGAAGTGCGCCATCCTACAAAAAGGCAAAAAGATATAAGATTAGTAAACAATAAATCATTAAGTTAGAGATGTAGAATCACAACCTGTATGAATAAAACACATATCAAGTAACGAAAAAAGGTATTAGTCGCACCTCACTAATTTGCCAACGGCAAGTGCGTGAATTATGACCCAATCTACCGCACTTGCCGCACTCGTTCTGTTCTGGATCAGCAAGAAATGGTGTTGCTCTACCACGCCTCGTTCTTCCGGATACCTGATCCATAGTCATGTTATGCCTCGTCCGCTTCCTTGTTCCACGTTTGTTCCAACGGTATGCAAGATCCGCAACATATTTTGGCCCATCATACGGAGGCCACTCTCTAGGATCCCGGAAAGGCACGAAGCGGGGGCTCCATGTCCGCACAAGGGTATCTACGCTGAACTCATGTGGTATCATGCTCTCGATATCAAAATTGCGATGCCTAACTGCTGCCACCAAATGAGAACATACGAAGTGGTACTGCCTTGGCCTACCACAAGTGCACTTGAAATCTCGGAGAACTACCACATGTATCCTCGACTCTCGGATCTCACCGTCGGACGTTGTACCGCCCCTATGCTCCACCTGATAAGTCCCTGAGCCGAGATCAAAACATTGCACCTCATGTGTGGAAGCCCTTTCATTTGCAATGATGAGATGTCTCTTTGGTTTTTCAGCCCATCTCTCCCCAGCAACCAGCAACGCTTCTGCTTTTGCGTGTCTTTCATTGAACCACGCAACAAGCCTGTAGAAGGTGAATTCAACGATTGCGTTCACAGGCATACCACGTATCCCCAATAACAACTTATTGAATGACTCGGCCATGTTACTGCACTGAAACTCGTACCTCCAACCACCGGCGTCGTGAGCTCTAGTCCACTTATCTACATCTCTCATCAAACCAGCAAGCCAATGTCGACCTTCTGCATTTGTTGCGGTCCTTACCTGCTCCAATTTGCGCTGAAAGTAATAGTCCTCAAGCTGCCGTGCTGCAACTTGAAACAGATCAAAATTATCCTTCACACCATCCTTCCGAAGAAGGTTCTCCGCTAGGTGCCGAGTGCACCAACGATGATGCAAAGGTGCATAACCCTCTATCTGTTCTTGCACAGCATTAAGTATGCCCTGATGCCTATCGGATATGACGCCAACCTCCCTACCAGGACCAACCACATGTATCCGGACCAGTCTTAAGAACCACCCCCAACTGTCATTGTTCTCCCTCTCAACCAATGCAAATGCCAAAGGAACCAACATATTGTTCGCGTCACAAGATATGGCTATAAGAAGTGTGCCTCTATATTTGCCAATCAAAAATGTACCATCAATAGAGAAAACAGGACGACAGTGCCTAAAGGCTTCCACAGACTGAGGGAAGCACCAGAACGCACGCCCGAATATCTGCCTCCCGTCCTCCTTCCAAGCATTTGGCTTTGGAATGTACTCATAATGCATGCCTGGATTCACCGCTTTAATAGCATTGAAAAGAACTGGCAGCTGCTCGTACCCAGACTCCCAATCTCCATAAATCATCCTCCACGCACGCTGCTTAGCCCTCCAAGCTTTACCATAAGTTATCACATATCCTCCATAAATCTCCTCAACAGTTCTTATAATTGTTCTCACTTTCATGTTGGGTTGTTCCTTCAATATTCCCATCAATCGCTTCGCAATGAGGGTAGATGTTAGCTGCGGATGTCTCACTGTAAGCTCATGGTCAGCACAATTGTGTGGACCGACTACTTTTGTGATCTTCCACTGCCCGGTGATATTTTGCTTTCTTGCACAAACCCTCCACGGACACCGTTCCTTGTCACACACAACTGTGTAACGGCGCTCCGCATATGAATGCAACACTTTATATGGTCTCTTCCGTATCACCGCAAAGGCTTGCAACCATCTCTTCAATGCGGGAAGGTCCTTAAATACCCTACCCTCCTCAATAACCATACTAGGACCAGCTTCAGGAGCTTCTAGGAGCTCATCATCACGTCCTTCTGCAAACGCCTGATCGGAAAGAGTCAGGTCGCTAAACTCATGAACTATCGGATCACGACGTCCGGGGAATATACGCCTGAACATCTCAATATCACTCTCTGTCATCTCTTCAACAGGACGATCATCATCAGAATCAAGATCCACTCCCATCTCGTATGCATCTTCATCATTCAAAACTTCAACACTATTAGAGCCACGCAATCCATCTCCACATTGCACTTGCGCATCAACTAGAGGCACATCCACATTTTCTGGAATATCTCCTGCGCCATCAAGTACAAATATGAGTAAAGAATAAGTGGATGGAACGAATGGATTATCTCGTATCAATAGAAACCGGTGAGACACTTACTCGGATCATTCTGAGTGAAAAGGAACTCATTAGGAGAGTCCGCCACATCATCGTCAATCCGACAACCATGTCCAACTACTTCATTAGGGGCAGATTCAGCATCGGGAATAGTAGGTGCAACATCCACGTTCATAACAGGTTCTGGGACGGGAGGATCGAAATGTGCCCGTTGACCCATTGGTCGGGAAAACCGACGAGGATTTCGATCAACTCCCACCGGCCGAACAACCACTTCAACACTTGGTGAATGACCATTCATAACCGTCCTCACATATTTCTCCCACTGACCTGCACACCGAATTGGGACTATCTTCCTTTGAATGTTGAGAGGGGAACCTAGGTGAAGTATGCCCTCGACTATGATTTCATCATTTTCATGACAATGTAACTCCTCCCGAGCCCTTGCAACCAACTCACTAAACGATGGTTTCTCATCGAATATGACAACCTCGCACTGCATGCCAACAAACTTAACACATCCATATTCATCCCTTTCCACAGTGCCTCCGTAATATATGCTCACTACGTTCTCCATCTAGTATATCAATATAAAGACGCACAATTCATTTAGTCCATAATAAATTAAACATTCTAAGTACTAGATCTCTAGTATGTAATAAGATAGTATCAATTGCCTAATAACTACCAAATACATCTACCTAATTGTGTCATACAACTAACTAACCTAATAGTTAGTTAGGTACGTACATATACAACTGCTTAACTAAATAACTAGTTTACTATGTAACTAACTGTACATCTAACTACGTAAAGAAAATTGGACATACATCTAGTTAAATAGTGTCATGAGTATCCTCTAATCTTTCTATCGTTACAATCCATATAGATTAATTTTCATATCTAACAAATCTATCTACCTATTCTAATTTACATATCTACCTATTTCATCTACCAATTCTACCAACCTATCTAAATTCTACCTATCAATATAATTCTAATTCATCTATCTAACTATAACTCTTCTTAGAGTTTTACCTCTCCCTGGTGAACACTGGCGGCAAGGCGTGGAGGCGGGCACCGAGCGGTCGTCAGACGACCTCCGATCGTGGATGACGCGGGCGACGGACCGTGGGCAACCGGCAGGGACAGCCACGGGCAATGACGGGAGCGGCGCAACCTTGACAGGCCGGGCGGGGGGCGTCGGGCCGGCTGCCTCCGGGCGGCGGCGGCGGCGGGCAAGGTCCCACCGGACCGGGGGGGGGGGTCCGCGCGGGGGGCGCCGGCCGGGGCGTCTCCGGCCGTCGGGCGAGCGGGGAGCTTCGGGCCGTCGGGCCTTCTGGCGGATTGGGGCGTTGGGCGGGGGCGGGTGGGCGGGCGCCGGCCGGCCGCGGCACGCCTCCGGGTGGCGGCGGCGCCGGCCTACGAGCGGCGGCGGCGGCGAGCTTCGACCGGCGGCGGCGGGAGCTTCGCGCGGACGGCGCCCGC
>NC_028452.1:1020164-1104775 GCF_000263155.2 Setaria italica | reverse complement strand
GGGTGGCGGCGGCGCCGGCCTACGACCGGCGGCGGCGGCGGACTTCGAGCGGCGGCGGCGGCGAGCTTCGGGCGGCCCGACGGGGCACGGGCCTTCGGGCGGCCGGGCGGGCGCCGGGCGGGGGCGGCCGGCCTCCGAGCGGCGCCGGCGGCGGGACTCCGAGCGGCGGCGGCGGACTACCAGGCGGCGGCGGCGGCACTTTTGCTCGGGCGGCGGCGGCGCGATTCAAAATAATGGAAAGCGACGCGACGCGCTTGGAAAGGGCCTGCGGTAAGGTAAGAGGCTTGGCGCCGAGGCTTGGCGCCAAGCCTCCGCGCCACGTCAGCGCCCCGGTGCCACGTTGGTCGCGCGGTGTAGGTGGCTTGGCGCCAGGACTGCTGGCGCCAAGACGTTATACCTTGGCGCCAGCTGGCGCCAAGCCGAGGGTCCATTTTCGGAATTAGTTTCGCCAGGGGCCTATTTGTGAGATTTTTTCCAAAAAAGGGCCAAAAAACAAAAAAGTCGGGCTAGGAATACAGCCAAGCAGGGGCACAAGGTCAATGCTCACCGAGGCAAGTGCATGCAGTTCCCTAGGACTGAAGGTTCTCTTCAGAAAAATAAGTTGACCGAGCCCTTGTTTACTTCCCTCCAAACTCCCAACTTTGACACTATGCAAAAAGAAGATTCCCCGCCACATCAAACTTGCGGTATATGCATGGAGTACTAAATGTAGACGAAATCAAAAACTAATTGCACAGTTTTGTTGTACTTTGCGAGACGAATCTTTTGAGCCTAATTAGTCAATATTTGGACAATAATTCACAAATACAAACGAAACGCTACAGTGTCGCATTTATGGCAAAATGCCAATTTTGCAACTCCCAACTTGGGAAGTAAACAAGGCCCGAGTAAAGCAAGTGGGATTGACCAATTCAACATATTGCCATTAGATCAAGGAACTCCCAATTTTTAAAGATGGACGAGGACTTCGAAAGGGACTGAACCTTGAAGTGAAGTGAATTGTTAGAGAGATAAGGCACCGATGCTGATCCAGCTGAGAAAAAAGGAACTGAGCCGTACTACCTCCTGTCATTAATATATGACATTTGAGACAAACAAAATGAGATTGTTTTAGTTTCTTTCACCGTCCAAAACATCATGTATTAATGAATGGAGGGAGTGAATCATAACCAGAAGGATCAGGTCCTGTAGTCATGTCTTTCCATCCTTCTTCCAAATTGCTTTTATTGAAGTCCTCAATAAGCCTGACAGATATTATAATTCTGCTGATGGAGATTAAAGGAAAAGACTCCAGCCAGGAACACCACCTTCATGGTGCCCAAAGAAATAACTGAAGGCAGTGTAATCGTTCCTCAATTTTCTTCCAGTGGCACGTAGCAGCAGAAAAAAACAAAAGTGCCCGACTACACCAACTTGGCCACCATGTCCAGAAAGCCTGATAAAAGGAAGATAGACTGAGAACTTAAGTGGTCTGGGAAAGGCGGAGATTACAGAAAACAGGGAAAACAGAAAATAGATCTATTGGGAGTTTGGTTAGCACTTCACAAAATGGACATGGAGATTGGAGAAACCAGAACTTTCATTGGTGCATTTGCACCTACTTTCAATGCCCATGAATAAATATGAACAAGATATGGGTCACCGCCCGGAAATAGACCTAGATAAACAAGTTCTATCTTCTCTTTTTCTGTTTCAAAAATCATCTCTCAGAGTCATAATTAGCAAAAGAAAGATTCCGTGGTATGCAATGAGCAGAAGCAACTCATGGATATATATAGTGTCGAGTAATTTCGCTAGAGTTGTTTTAATTCATACGTTAATTATGGTTCCTAGGTTCAAAATGAGCAGGAGGAAACTATATATGGTATTAAAAGTACAGTTAGATGGATAGACATAGTTTAATTACGAGAGCTTCATAATCATGTGGTTGTCTAATGAACTAATCAGGGTATAAAGATAAACCAACAAAGGAAGGACTGGTTAAGACTTCAGATGCCTTACATGATAGGAAGGACTGGTTCAGACTTCAGACGCTTACATGATAGGAAGGGCTGGTTCAGATTTCAGACACCTTACATGATGGGCAGGGCTGGCTTGGTACTGGCTGCTCTGGGTAAGCCTTACCTAATCCTTGTTTAAACCTGAACCTTCTCAAGATATGTTCTGGCCTTCTGGGATGTCTCGCACTCTCACCCTATAATCTTCACTGCGTGTCTTTCTAAAAAAATATATCTTCACAGCGTAAAATACTAAACTGAAGAAGTCACCAAGGCAGAAAACCATTTAACCTGTAGACTCAAGAAGGGTTTGTTAAAATATAAACTCAAGAAGCATTTGTTAGAAAAATAAAATAGGCAAGCAGCATAAAGCATTTAGCTGTACCGGTCTAAGAAAAGTTTTGTACCTAGAAATTGTTTACTGGTTACGAAGAGGCTGAAACAAGCCAAACATGGACAATGAAGCAGTAGACACATAGACATAGCCTCAAACTTGCTCTCTCTCTCTTTTTCTTTGTAAGCATATGTGAGCAATTCTCAGTGGTTCAGTAAAGAACATGATATATAACATCTCATTTTGTTTCTTATGCTCAAAATCTTACTGTAGAAATCAGCTTTGTTGGTATGATGAAGGAAATCATGAGAAGTGTATTTAACTGAAATCAGTTCAGGCAACTTAGCCATTTGACACTAAATCATTTTCACAACTATCCAAAAGCTCCATGTTTGCCTTGACTCTAAGCAACTCATCACGACAATCACCTATCTCAGTGTGGCATTCATCATCTGCAGAGAACACATGGACCATTTTCTCAAGTTCAATCCAGCTAAGCCCAGGCTCCTTTTCAGTCGTCAGCCCTCTGATCCTTCTCCTTATTTCAGACACATTGTCCCATTTCCCTATAGAGGCATAAAGGTTTGAAAGAAGTATGAGTGTTGAGATATCATCTGGATCCTGCTCCAGTGCCTGTTGAGCAGCATGAACACCAATGGACAAATCTTTAAATGTAACACAAGAGCTCAGAAGAATTCTCCACAGCTCAGGATATCTCTTGGCAGAAGGGGATCTATCAATTAAATCGGCTGCTTCCTCCAATACACCTGTTCTACTCAACAAACTCACCATGCTAGTGTAGTGTTTGAACCCTGGCACAATGCCATCACTCATCATGCTGAACCAATAAAGCTTTCCTTTCTCAACCAGTCCACAATGACTACAAGCTGAAAGGAGGGAGATGTAAGTTACATGATCAGGTTGCAGTCCACCACGAATCATGTCATCAAATAGTTTGAACGCCATTTCAGAATCCCCGTGATTGCCATATCCTCCTATCATAGAATTCCAGCACTTCAAATCTGGCTTCTGTATGGTACAGAAAACTGAATAGGCACCTCCAAGCGTGCCGTTTTTTGCATACATGTCAATAAGGCTTCCAGAGACACAGATATTTCCTTCATGACCACTTTTTACCACTTGAGCATGGAGCATTTCCCCTTGCTTAAGGCCTGCAAGATCAGCTGTGGAGTTCAAAGCACTACTAAGAGAGAAGTTATCAACCTTGTGCCCTTCCTCCAGCATGCTAATAAAATACTTCAGGGCCAGTTCTCCTTCACCTAGTGCAGAATGGCCGGCGACCATTTCCGTCCACATGATTACGTCTTTCACCCTAATGGAATCAAACAAAATCTGAGCAGAGCCCGGCTCCTCATTTGTGAAATACATATTGATTAGTGTGTTCGCAACAAAGACACTGCTCTCCAACCCAGCTTTGATCACGTCAGCATGAAGCAGCTTGCCACTACACATTGCTGGTAATGCAGCAGCAGCAGACACCACAGCTGCAAATGTATACTCATCAGGAGCAAGCTGTTCACCAGACACGGCTTTGAGCTGCACAAAGGCCTGAATGGCGCCCCATCCATCCCCAACGCTAGAAAATCCGGCAATTATGGTGTTCCATGACACCAAGTCTGGTGTCTCAATCCTCTGAAACACACACAATGCAGTGTCCAGATCACCACAGCAGCAGTACATATCGAGCAGTGCATTCTGCAACGGCAAATCAGGATCAAGCTCCTCTGATTTCACCACCCATCCATGGAGTGCACGCCCATGGTGTGAGTCCCCAGAGCGCCCGCACCCACTCAGCACTGAAGAAAACGTACTCTCGGTAGGCGCCAGCCCAATGCTCACCATCCGGCAGAACTTCCTCAGCGCACGCCCCAGGTAGCCATACCGCACGTTGCAGTGCATCACGCAGTTCCACGCCACCACGTCCGGCGTTGTCATTTCGTCGAACACCTGGTCGGCGTCCCTCGGCGACCCACACCCAGAATACATCTGGAGGAGCGCGGTCGGAACAATGTCGCTAGCGAGGAAGCCGAGCGCAAGGGCCTGAGAGTGCACGGCGGCCCCCGCGCGGCCGTCGCGAAGCGCGCCGGCGGCGCGGAGGACGGCGCAGAGGCTGGGTGCGGTGGGGCGGAGACCCGACGCGTACAGACCGCGGAAGAGGCCGAAAGCGTCGGGCACGTGCCTCGGGGCACGCGAGAGCGCGGAGAGGACGGTGTTGTAGGACACGACGGAGGGGAACGGCGTGGCGCGGAGGAGGGCGAGGGCGTCGGCGACGGCGGAGTGGCGACAGTAGAGGGCGAGCAGCTGGTTGACGAGGAAGGTGGCCGGGCGGGGCGCGGAGGGCAGGGAGGAGACCACGAGGAGCGCGTGCAGCGCGCGCGCGCGGCGGAGGACGGCGCGCGGCGGGGAGCCGGAGCGGAACAGCGACTCGGCCGCCGCGGCGAGCGCCGGCTCAAGGTTGTAGAAGCCGAGGCGCGACGACATGGAGCTCGCGGTTGGCGCAGCCGTAACCGTTGGTTATCAAAAGGATGCGTCGCCACCATTGAAATTCAAATGTTGCGTAACGAACCCAGGAGGCAACCAAGGAGAACCACACCGGCGATGTCATAGGCGAACCTCCCCACCAGCCTCATCCTCCGCGCTCACCTGCCTCGCCGACCGCCCCTCGTTCTACACCGCGATCGGCGGTCAAGCTCTCCCACCCGACGTCCGCGCCCGCTTCTGCGACTCGTTTGCTGGCGGCTCGCTCGCCATCGTGTTCGCCGAGCCGGACGCCCTCCTGGGCGTGATCGCTGAGAATTGACATACACTGCTGTTTAATGCCACTGGTTACTAGAGCTGACGCAGGTGTTCAGACTCGTCATCAGGTAGGTTTGATCTCTGCTAGTGCTTTTGTTGGATTCATACTCTGCAATCAGGTAGGTCAGTGATGCTACAGGCTAGTACTCCGTTACGTTCCAAATTGTACCTCGTTTTAGCTTTTCTAGGTTCATAAATATTATTATGCATCTAGACATACACTATGCATAATAATATCTATGAACTTAGAAAAACTAAAACGACTTACAATTTAGAAACGGAAGGAGTGGTAAGCAGTGGGGATAACACCTTGACAGACTTGCTTCTGCCATAAGCTTTCATGTGTTCTTGAGTACCCTGCCACGTATGATAGGCGGCACAGGACGGCCAAAGGAACAATGGAAATGCCCGGGTGCAGGTTAGATCAAGGTTAACTCTAATGGTGCTTTTGATGCGTGTACACATACAGGTTCGAGTGGTGTGGTTCTCCGAGATAACTCTGGGCTGATCCAGGCTGCTGAATCTCGGTTGGTATGCGAACCTCCCTGATGCGATTACAACTGAAGCTATGGCAGCGAGGGATGGTGCTCCTAGCGGAGGCCATTCACTGCGACAATGTGATACTGGAGCTGGACAATATGAATTTGGTGAACTCGGCTAGAAGAAATCTTCAGGCCTGACTGAACACATCAACCATTTACAACAGAAAAAAAAATCTTAAAAACACACGGAAATTAATAATCTTGCATCGAGGCTCCTCCAAAACGGCCTGGCTTTTATTGAATGTAGTAATGCGCCTGGCGCATGCTGCACCATCAATAGAACAAAAAATAACAAAAACTGACAAAAAAAAAATAACACGCCCTTAACTTACAAATGCAACGATAGCACATATCTCTCTTATTTATACCCCCTAATTGATGTCTCAGCTTAACAGGTGCAGCTGCATTTCCCAGGTGCGCCTGAATGTCATCAAACCGGTTGTTACAGCTCCTGGCTACAAGATTTTGTTGCCGTTTACAATGTTTGAAATTCCAGTCCCTAACCAGTGGAACAAATGTTCAATGAAACGATGAGGAATGAAGTACAAATGGCACAGAGAGTCATCAAGGGTTTTCTAGCAAGGTTTTTTCTTCAGACATCCTTCCTTCCCTGGAGGCCCAGACCACACCAGGCAAACAACCCAAGCATCGCTCATGACTGCTTCACAGCATGACAACCACTTTGATCACCATGAGAATTCCACTGAAGAAGCATCCATACGATTGACATTCCTATATAAAAAAATATGAGAAATTGATCAGACTGGCTAAACAAACGATCCAAGACAGAAATTGAACATTACTTTTTTTTGACCAAAGTCAGCAGGGAAGCCCCTACCCTTTTTTTATTCCAGCCCCGTTATTCGCTCCCACAGGGAGTCGACTTGGGCCTACTGGGTGCTACTCAGGTGTTCTAACCTCTAGGCTAGAGGCTCTTTCACGAAATTGAACAATATTACAAGTACTTCATCACGGTTTCAGATTTAATCGCCACCTATTCTAGTCATCTGTCAAGCTACACATGCAACAAGCATAACAAGCTCCCATGGCCATTTTGCAGGGTGGAACTAATAAATGCTGCACTGCACTGTTTTAAATGCAAAAAATAAAATACTGATGAAATCCTGATAAAGTTTTCACTGCAAGCCTGCATAAGCAAACAGTATAGCTCCTAAATCAAAATAAAATGAATATTTTGAGAAAAGTACCTAGATAATCAACCTAACTGTAACAATTGCGATAGTAAAATCTGATTATGTTCTGAAGAGTAATTTTTCAAAGGCAAAATGAAAAGGGTCCAGTCAGAAGGCAAGCTTAGTACCTGCAAAGAAGCCAACTGTGCTCAGATTTGTTGCAGCCATGGTCTGGTATATTAAGTATTCCGTGAGGAAATGACTAAGAGCGTAGATGAATGATAGGAAGGTGGCCAGATATAGGGGCCTATTTTCCAGGTTGAGTGCACAAAGGAAGCACAGCGTGCAGGTCAGAAGAGTCCAGACACCAAAAGTACGCCCATGTACATCAGTCACTGTATACAACAGAACAATGTTAATCAGACTACAAATAGAAGATTTGTCCTGAGCATGTCTTTGTAAGGAAGGAACGGGTTAGTATGAAGATGTCTTTGAGATTCTGAAAAAGCCATTGCGAACTACTCCCCTAATTAGAAGTGCCTACAGGCTACAGAAAAGACAATGCAGCTGAGATATCATAACTTCCCCCAAGCAATTGATCCAGAAGGAAGAATTATTGCTAAGCAAAGTTCCATAAAGAAGGGAGAAAGTATTGATAGTGTCCATGTGCAGTGTAAAGTTCCAGACCCAAGCTTTTTTACCCTTACTAGTATTGATATTTGATAGTGTTCATGTGCAGTGTGCAGCTCCAGATCCAAGCTTCTTCACCAAAGTAAGCTACACGGCCACACGGGCAGACGACATCAGTAGATGACTTCTTGATATGATCATATAACAGTACCCCATAGTAGGAGCTCCAATGGAACTAAGAACTACCAAGATCAATACAGTACTTATGAACTTATAATAGTAAGGCATGCGTAGTGCTCTTCTTCTTCAATTAGGGTGTCAGCATAAAGATTGCAGGGCTCTACATCGGAACAATAAAGGCCCGCTGCTGACTTTTGCAGCTTTAATAATATCAACCCGAATCCAGTAACAGTAAACAGTCATGAACTAACAAATAACCATACAGCAACAATACACAGATAGGGTAAGATTATTTGTTTCTCTTAGAAAAAATAATGGCCGCTGACCCTCCAAAGATGCCAAAGCCTGTGTATGACTACTCCCAAATATCCCAATTGCAGACTTGAATACTTCCTTACTACAACAGTATGAGACTTGTCCGGAATGAGTCTCACTGACTGAAAAAAGAAACTTCTTTAACCTTGACTAATTCATTTTGTGAAAACTAAAAAGATAACATGTACGTGCTATAATTCGGACCAATAACAACTGAAGTCCATTAACTTGTCATCCATCCTATAATTCTATGACCACAGATGTATAAAGGCCATCCACTTACTCATGCATGCCAAATTCAAGGAAGCAAGTTCTGATTCAGAATTTCAGATATCGTTGTTGTGCCACTAAACGGTGCACCCGACCAATACCAACAAGAAAACAGACAGTGTCCTCGAGTTCAAGCTCAAACTGATCACAGTGGCTTCCTTATCCTTCTGCCTCCAAATCACTATTAAGAAGACGCGGTACAGATCAGGCTAGCACGCCATCAGATCCACCTACACAAACACCCCACACGATGGGCTTCCCAACCCAGCGAGACGCAGAGGGGAGAGAAGCGGAAGAGGGAGCAACGGACGGGCAACTCACTCTCCGTCTGGGAGAAGACGGCGACGCGCAGCGCCCACATTTTGAAGAACCCGAACCAGACGGAGGCGAGGCGGAGGGAGCCGACGAGCATCAGCCACCAGCCACGGCGGCACGCCCTTCTTCTTCCCCTCCGACGCCATGTCCCCCGCGGCAATGCTTCCACCGGTGAGCAGCGGCGAGCCGGCGACAGGGGCGGACCTAGTTTAGGACTTAAGAAAAACGAAGTTTAAAGATAAATACATGGTCAAGTCCAAATAAAATAGCATACATCAGGGTTTTGGGGTTCGATTTCGCACCAAGGGAAGGGAAGGGAATTGGCGGGCGTACCTGTCGCATGTTCGTCGCCGGCGCCCAGCGAAGGCCCCAGGTGGTCGCCCGACCAAATAATGACATTTGCTAGCAGTGGATTCAAGTGGAATGTGAGAGAGAAATTCGTTCCACTTCAATAATCTCCTATCCAATCCAAGTGGGGTGGCTGCTCGCCTGCCTTGTCGGCGCCGCTAGGAAATAAGGCCGAGAAGGAAATTAGCTGAGGAAACCGAACGCGCACTCTCACAAAAGCCAGCTCGGCTCGATCCAGCTGGCCTCGGCTCGGCTTGTTAACAGAACAAGAAAAAAACCTAGCTTGGCTCGGTTCGCAAGAGCTCAAGCCAGCTCATTAAACTTGCAAGCCAGGCACACAAAAAGCAAGCACAAAACAAAACACGAAATTAAAATAATTTTCAATTAGAAAAGGTATTAAATTTCTGGAACTTTTCAAAAGGAACCGCGGGATCCTATAACTCAAAAAATCCTCAAAAAGTTAAAATCATGGAACCCAAAATCAAATTTTGCATACTTACATACATTTTGGTGCTGTAGGAGATCCAATCGAAGGAGTATGCGTGCGTCTGCGACGTTGGGAAATGTCAAGGAGTCGAATGGATCGGAGGAAGAGGAAATTTTGTCAGAGTTTAGGATTCTTGTCCATTTTTGCTGTGGGTACAAGCGATGAAAGCCGATGGTTGGTAGTGAGTGACCAAGATTGGATGCAGATAATAGTTGGGCTAAGCACTGGCTTCAGCTTGCCTGTTGGGCTGGGCTCCTCCGCTCGTGGGTTGTTTCGGTAGCATTGCTTGCTTGCTGAGTTGTTGATCTGCACGGCTTGTCTCACAAGCGAGCTAGCTCGTCAAATTAAACGAGCTAAAATTTTGGCTCGGCTCATTAAAAAAGATAATGAATCGAGTCGAGCCGCGAGCCAAGTTTGCTACGAGCCTAGGGAGTTAATGAGCTACAAGGTTTTTATTTGCCTTTTTTGTCTAACCCTATTTGGACCATCCTATGTTGGAAAATAGTAGAGTGCTTATTTTTTAGCAATACTACATCGAGCCGTAGTTCTAGTTAGCTCGTTAGGTCACGAGATGATCTTGACCCCCCTAATTGAATATGAAGTCAAGTTACTCTGACTCCGAGGCAATTAAAATCATCATTCAATTGAAACCTATGTCATCATTCAATTGAGATAGATGCAATGTGGCACGCAAGCAGTGGCATAGTTGTATACTGAGAATATATATCAGAGAGCTTGTCGGACAGAGTTGTGGTCGTGGAGCCATTGTGTACACATCAACGACAACAAACGGTATTAAAACCCTAAAGGTAACCGATGCTTACAATCTTAACTCATCAACTTTGAGATTTCAGGTTTTGAGAAATTTGGGAAATTTTCTTTCTATAGGGTTTCCAATTTTGTGGAAATATGTTAGTCGTTGCGCATCGCTGGTGTCCCATTTTCTTTCATCCAATTTTGGAAGGCGATGGATTTGGTAACCGCGAGGATGGTAGGAAGTGGTGTAGATTTTACATGCTTCATTTCACATAAATCCATTCTTTCCTGCTCATATATTTCCTTGTTTGTATGATCCTAATTATAACTTTATCTTTTCATGTACCATCACAAAGCCAGGCAGCCGATTACCTCAATGTTATCATTCATCCACACATCAACACATGCGCATGGACGAAGATGAAGGAAGGAGGTCAGCTAGGCTCGAATATACCGATCGCATGATATAAATTGTAAGGACATCTTCAACATATTGTGTTTATGGGTAGTGTCCAAATAAAACCTTATACTTGAACACTGCTAAATATTTGTATATTTTTACTGGGAATATGGGGAAGCTTCGTTGAAGGTAGAGGTTGGATTTTCTGCTCATGTATACCAGAAAATATGAACATCTTATTTGAAGAAAAGAAGAAAAGAAAATATGAGAAAATTTATTGGATTGCATGAAGGTGGCAAAATTAAGGCTTCACCGCTTGAGAGTAAAAAAAAAAGTCACTGCGTCCGTTTGAACGCTTTTATTTGAGATTTGAAATAGGAAAAGAAACTTTGTTGGGCGACCACTTCCCCGGTCAAGAAGATAAGCACCGGTGCTCTCCCCTGCCAGCCATCGCACCTGCCTGCCCCCTTGTTTCCTCGCGCGGCCGGCGACTGCCTTTTCCGATCTCCTCCACCTCGGCCTCCCAATCCGGCGAGGCAATCAGCCCCCCACATCCACCTGACCGCCTCTCCTTGCCGCGGATTCCGCAAGGGAGATCAAACTTGGAGTCCGCCCCTCTCCCGCGCACGCAATGCCGGGCCTCGCCGCGGAGCAGGACGCCGCCGTCTCGCTGGTGCGCCGCGTCGCCCGCGCCCTCAACCGCCGGGTCACCGACATCGTCGCGCTGCTCTTCAACCACAAGGTAAAGCCGGTTCCCTAGCCCCTCGATCCCGCTTGTGACCCGCTAACCCTAACTGACTGTGTGAGTGGGTGTTTGTGTGGCTCCGCTTTGTTTCCCAGAGCGCTGGATCGCTCGGCGCCGTCGCGGGGTTCGCCATCGCCGTC
This sequence comes from Setaria italica, assembly GCF_000263155.2. Lineage (NCBI taxonomy): Eukaryota > Viridiplantae > Streptophyta > Magnoliopsida > Poales > Poaceae > Setaria > Setaria italica. The sequence continues at coordinate 1,093,366 of NC_028452.1, read as the reverse complement.
GTGTTCGCGTGGAGGTTCATGCGCCCCTCGCAGGGCCGCCCCCGCAGGCCTGCTCCCAAGCGTCCCCCGCCTACCCCTGCAGGGGCGCCCGAATCTATTGTTTCTGATGCGCCCGAGCCTGTCGGTGACTCAGGCAAGGTAGGCTTTTCTGAAATGGTGATTCCGTGGTATTGCTGAATGCGTGAGCCTCGATTTGTGACGAGGAATTGTGTTTGACAGCAGGTAACGCGGCACATTGTGGCGAAGCGATTGAGCGGGTGCAGAAAGGTGCGGCTTCTTCCTCCCATTTCACCTGGTGGTGTATGTGCTTGGGGTTGTGTTCGGAAGAGTGTATGTCCATGCAACTTGGTAGTATTAGAAGTTATTTGTTAGGAAAACAAAGCACGCTAAGTAATTAAGTAATTTATCTGTTTGATGATGCAGATAGTGTTGTGTTCAGATGAACCATGTTTGTTATGAAACAGTTTTAAGGAATTTGCTTTAAGGGACTAGAGAAAAGAAATAAGTAGGCTGGAAAACTGCAGTGATCAAATTTGACACAATCTTCAGAAATAATGGCAATGTTTTGGTTTAATAAATTGTGTATACGCTCGGAATTCACAGAATCTCATGCATTTTATTTGTGCAGGTTACCTGCCGACTTCTCGGTGTTATTTTTGAGGAGAAAACTCCTGAGGAGCTTCAGGTGCAATTAGCAATGCTCGTTAGATATCGATATGTCTTTCCTATTACAACTGCTAAACTTTCTGCTATCCATCCTTGATGCAGAAACATGCCACAGTTAGACCTTCAGTGGTAGAGCTACTACTGGAAATATCTAGACACTGTGATCTCTACCTGATGGAGACTGTACTTGATGACAACAGTGAGGTATTAATTTCATAGTTATTCTTACATATCACTGTGGTTTTGTCTTTCAAATGATCACATTGATTGTTCTGGACTCTGGAGTATGATTGAGTGATCACTAACTTGTAGGAGAACGCACTCTCAGCACTGGAGAGTGCTGGACTTTTCAGGACAGGTGGCTTGATGAAAGAAAAGGTGATGATTTTGCATTAGATCTGTTAATGTATACTATTTCTTTTCTTGTTATCATCATACAACTTGAACCATCTTTTCCTCCTGGAATCATTGCCGGATTTGGATGCTTATCACAATAAGATGGCTAACATTGGCACTCACATTGAGTTCTTCACTAATAGAATATTCACTTCAAGTTTTTGTTAACAATAGTTCCCCTCGGTTATAGTTAGACACTTAGACCAGATGTGGATACCTGTGAATGTTTAAGATGGTTTACTTACCTGTTTCTCTCTCCTGTATTTGTCTAAGTGAAAAAAATCGTGTACTTTCTCAGGTGCTCTTCTGCAGCACTGAAGTTGGAAGAACTTCATTTGTGCGACAATTGGAGGCAGATTTTCACATTGATTCGAGCCTTGATATAGTTTCTCAACTATCTGTATGTTATCTTGTATCTTTACTTCTCCTTGGTGCAGGGTTTCTTTTGATATTCATGTTTTACATGGTGCTGTGTTTTTTGTTTGCTACCAGCGATTCATCCGATGCCAACTATTTATTTCCTCTATGGAAGGCGGACAACTTGCAGCCAACATATTCAATTCTCCAAGTCTTGAGAAGTTCTTCTCTTGAATCCGGGAAACAAACAACGGATTCTCCGGAGCATAAAGGTGCTGGTTTTAGCAGCACATTATTTGAAGCTGTTTGGTGTCATGCAATTTTATGACGCCAATTTGGCAGTGTGCCTTCCAATTAGATATCAAATCGGGCAGGCATACAGTGGAGCTCATGTCGCGCGGCAAGTAGTGCCTGCTCTTCCAACTGGTCCATGGTTGAGTGTGCTGTATATAGTGAGAACGCTAAGTTAGATCCTCCTCGCCGATACTGTAACATGAATAATATTGGAGTCATTTCCTTTTCTATAATCAGCCATCTTTAGTTTCTGCAGCTAACTTGTGCCTGTACAGACCTGAAGGAAGCAACTGTCGATCATGCTGTTGTTTGTGTTCACTGTCCAGTGCTCACTTCGGAGCTTCATTCGGAATGCGGGAGGGATACATGCAGAATCGAGCTGGTAAAAAATCGATCTGTGTGAAAATTCTGTAAAAAAAAAAACGTTTAAAAGTGCCCTTGGCTGCGGCCTACAGCTGCTACGATTGTTCTTTTTGTGCATGTCCGCTCGTGGGACCAATCTAGTGAAGGCAAATGCTAGTGATGTTTGGCCATCCACCAATGAGATCCAAGTTCCTATGGCCTTGATTGAGGTGTGCTACTACTCTTTCTGGATGTGACTGTTTGTGAAGACGAGAAAATCGTAGTATCTTTGTTTGGGTCATTTCTTGTGGCTGCTCCGCGTTCAGCACGGGAGTGCTTGGAGAGCAGCTGGGAAATGCTGACCGGTTTCGCTGTCATCGAACGCTAATCCATGCGCCCACATCAGATTAGCCGATTGCATTTGAAGCCACCTCGGTCCACGACCATTGTTCCGACATACTGGTCGCCCACTGCGTACTCCGACTCAGGAACCGAACCAGAAGGCAAAGGATCTCCTGTGCAGTTGTGCTAAGGCCCCAATCATCCCATACACCAAGTCCACGATGTAAAATCCAAGCTTCCAGAGGGCCGCCACAGCACGACTACATTAGTTCCATGGACCATGTCTACCTGGCCGAAGAACTGCAGCACGATGGCGCGCTGTCTGGTTAAAAAAACTGGAAAAAAGGTGACACGTAACACCGACATCGCGGCGCCACGCCTTTTCCTTCCCTCTCCTTTCCGGCCTCACCTTCGCCTTTCCTTCCCCAAAAGCGCGCCTCCACGAAGCAATCCTCCATTCCTCCTCCGCATAAACAATCGAGGAGCGCACGAAGGAACCGCACGGGATCCGCGGCGTCTCGGCACCGGCCTTTCTCATCGACCCGTCGAGCTCGAGCCGTTTGATCGGATCAGATCCTACCGGACTCCGATCTCCGGAGCCGATCGACCCCGCGCATGGCCGAAGGCGACGCGCCCGCCTCCGCCTCTGCCGCTGCCCCGGCGGCGCCGGCGGTGGCCACGGCGTCCCCGCGATCGCCCATGCCGCCGGAGACGCCGTCGACGCTGAAGCGGCGGCAGCGGGGGCTCGTGTCGCGGGTGTGGAAGGGCATCTTCGGCGGCCGCGAGGACGTGAGAAGCTGCTGCAGGCGCTGTCCAAGGAGGAGGAGGCCGTGCGGGCCCGCCTCCGCCGCCGCGCCCGCGCCTCCCGCCAGTCCGCGCACAACGTCCTCGGCCTCGCCGCCGCTCTTGAGGTGATTCGATTCGTTCCGTTTGAATTGGTCCAACAAATATCTGCCGTTCAGTTCGCCGACGCCGTGATTATGTACGGTAGATGAATATAAATCCCGTTTTTCTTAGGGAAATCAATACGTTTATAATTGTCGAATCGAGGATTGTTTGATCGTCTGAGCCGCCTGTCCGTTACATTGTTCTGCAATCTGTGTTGTCGCAACTATGCATATTCTTTCATTTCTTCAGATGTTTTTGTTGAATTTAAACAACTTTGATGCATGCTTCAGTTCAGCAGATAGTTATCAGAACTGATGTTGAATGGAATTGCATTGTGATGAGTTCACGAGTGCCTCTTTGGATCAGGATGTTTTAATATGTTTTTGTGCTATTTCGTTTTTGGACCAGATTGTTGCAGTTGGATATGCTATCATGACTACCAGATCGCCCGACCTCAGCTGGCAGATAAGGGCGGTCCGGGTGCTGCCCATGTTTCTGATTCCTGCTCTAGCTGCTTTAATCTACTCATCCATTACAAGCCTCACCAAAATGCGTAAGTACACTCTCATCTTCATTTACATGCTCTGGTGTCGTGCAACACATCATTAAGGGAGCTACACTTTCTGATGGTTCTAGTTGAACAAATTAAGGGATTAAAAATGTGTGATCTACATGTTTCCTAATAGCTTTTCAATGTGTCATATCTGAGCAGTGATGTCAGAATAAATTTGTATTTAGTAGTACATATGACTGCATGCCTTATTAGTACCACCTTACCTTATCTGCAGTTGATAATAGAGACCAACATACTCTTGAAAAGCTTCGAACTGAAAGGCAAGCTAAGATTGATGAATTGAAGGAGAGAACAAATTACTACACTACCCAGCAACTTATACAGGTTCATTTGCTGCCCTATTTGTTGTACGTTCAGCCTAGCCCAATTTTCTTGGGACTCAAAAGGCTTTGTTGTGGTTCTTGTTGGCACTTCATGCAACTGATTATTTATTTTGGTTGACCAGAGATACGATCTTGACCCTGCAGCAAAGGCTGCTGCAGCTACTGTTTTGGCATCGAAGTTGGGTGCTGATTCTGGATTGAGAGTCTTTTTGGGAGATGAATCAAGTAGGGATGCAGCACTGGGTAAAATTAATGATAATAATCTTGGACAACCTACTGGACTTAGGCAAAGAAAATCAGCTCACTTAAGCAATGGCACTGGACAGACCAATTCCTCTGAGCCATTTGATGGCTCAAACGTGTATGATGGTAATGAAGAAGGTAGCCCCGGCACTCCAAATCAGAGGACTGTTGAGCACTTCAGAGGTCCAGCTGGTAATGATGGGGGGTGGCTTGCACGAGTGGCTGCTCTCCTTGTAGGGGAGGATCCAACGCAGTGCTATGCTCTAATATGTGGCAACTGCCATATGCATAATGGTAGGTGACGAGAACTGTCTATTTATGCCGACTAACTTCTACAAGTTCTCTATTAACCACTTTCCTTCTGCCAGGTCTTGCAAGGAAAGAGGACTTTGCGTTCGTCACATACTACTGTCCTCACTGCAATGCCCTCAACGGATCCCGGCAACACGAGGACCATGAATTGGTACCTAGTTCTGGGAAGGAGAGTCCTAGTTCTGAATCCGACATAATCATTGCCCAAGCTGGTGCAAGCCTTGCAAGCTCAGGTGTTGCAAGTCCTGTTGCAGGCAGCCTACCAACCGTTGAAGAACTCTCTGTCGAAGATTCTGGGGAGAAGGCAAGCAATGACCAACCTGCCAGTTGAGCTCTTCATTTCCTGTAAATTTTACGTATTTGTGAAGTATTTGCATCGGATTTGTGTTGGGGGAGTCCAAATTTTTGTACCTACCATGTGGCATATAGAGTACCATGCTTCGTGCATGATTTGGTGTGTAGCATCTGGTAGCTCTCGGTGGCTTACTTAGCCCCAAGGGTACCAGGACAACGCCCACTTGCTAGCACCTTCTCCCAGCAGATGGGCCTGAATGATGATGGGATGTTCATTTCTTTCATCTTTTTGTTAATTGAGTGTATAGTATTTGAAAGGCATTCGACATCCTTTTCATTTTTTTAATATAAAAATGAATTCTATAATCATCAATGCATCAACTAACAACTTGCTGCTCTGCTCCTCTATTATTTGCATCGGGGCTCACTGAGTGACTGAAGTTTGGAATATGTTGCTGACATCACATCGAGTGTTGGTGCTTGTGTTAAGTTAAGACTGCAGATACAGCGGGCCTGATATTGACTTCTCGTCAACATCGACTGAAAAAAAATGCTAGCAGTATTAGTATATGATTGGTAGAACGATGATCCAGGTAGATTTTGTAGCAATTGACATATAGGCTGCTGTTGTTAATGTTCAGGCACAACTGTTCCTTCTGAAGTGGAAAAAAGAATTGAGGATCGTCAGGACAACACAGGTGTGGGTTCCAGTGTCCAATTTGTCAGAAAATGGAGTCGTTCTACGCCTAGCATTCTAGTACAATGGCTATTGTACATACTGGGAGCAATGGAGTGCCCTTTCGGGGGGCAAAAAATAGGAATACATTCATGAGCAATCAGAGAAACAAAACATGGAACGCCTCCAGCCGTCCGATATTTACAGTCACTTGCGGAGTCCCGGACCAAGTGTCTGGTACTCTGGTCTATATGTCGGATAATGCGTACAACAGAAACAGCAGCAAATACCTTGCGGCTCTTGTACCACAACTGCGGACTGGCAAATGCTTCAACAATTGGTGGACAGGCAGGCAGACGGGTTGGAAACAATCAGATCACTGCAAAAACACACTCTGGAAAGCAGTGACTGTCCCTGGTGCTTGGTCAGTATAACATGTAAGGCTTCATCGCAGCACGTTACAGAATTGGAAAGCTCCGACCATCGGATCGTCTCATTTTTCCCTCAGTATATGGTACATTAGCTTTGTGGCTCTTGCTTCGTATGATGAGACATGCTTGCTGTGCCATATGATGCAACCTTTCATGACAAGACAATGTTGGTCAGACATAGTTGAGAGTCCGCTGTTGACATCTTATGCAAATACCATCCATCTCTCCTATTGCTTACAAGTCGTGTGTTCTTACCATTCTGTTCAGTTGAATAAGCGAATTTAGATGGTCTTCATTTATAGATAAAGGTAATGGCTCCATCCGACCCATGATACCAGGCGTTTCACTCATTCTGCAACATAGTACAGGACAATACAAGTAACATCAGTAGTGTACGGTTTATCAATTATTCAGGCCTCAACTTATGTTAATTTATCACAACGGTGTACCTGCTCAAAATCGTTTTTATGTTGCTACTCGTGCGGAGAAAGAGATCTGCGTTCTCCACTGTCTGCAAGAAAATCAGGCATGAAAACAGAGATCACCAATGGGTTCCCCCAATTACCACGTTTTCTAAAACCCATGAAAGCTACTGTCTTCATCAAGCCAATGAGAGCAACATGTTCCAAAAATTAAACATTTGCCCCTATCAATTGTATGATGGCAGACAGATTTATTTCACATGATATACTCAGTTATCAATGCTCTTGATGCAACAAATGTCAACCCAACCTTCCAAAGAATATGACTAAATCGTACTTCCCTTAAAGGTGAAATGAAACCTTAAAAAATAACAGAACTTTTGGGCAATTTATGGCTATAGTATCAGTGTATCACAGACAGTGCAAACAGAGGCCAAAGGCACTTCTACCCTCATATTTCAGGTCCATGCAAGCATTAAATAAGCAAGGTACCTGCTATTTGTCTATTGATTTTTTTTTCTGTTCAGTTTCATCCCAGATCCAACTAATGCCACTATATTAGTAAGAGGTTCATATCAATTTCTGGTGAACGAAAATAGTGACACATTTTTAATAGGTATGACCTGTATAACTAACAGCCATATTTAAATTTGAATATTTACAAGCACCACATACCATGTGACTGCCATTCAGAGTAAATTTAGGCTGGTAAGCCTAACTAAATACAGACCTTGAATGTGTCGATATTTGCAGCAATCTGGTTAAGCAACTGATTATTTTCCTCCAGGAGACGCTGGGTTGCACTGTCGACAACAGGAGCTGCTTCAGAATGCAACCAAATGAGCGCTATTAGAAGTAAGATCAACATCAGATATATATATGCAGGTACACAAGGAAAGTTCACTTTAACATTACCATTATTATACTTCAGCAGAATAAATGAATAGAAATGAACTTTGATGGAAGATAACAAGACCAACATTGGATAGACAGATGTAGTTACATGACTACATAAAAAAAAGTCTATTTTTTTATTACTATCAAAGGAGTTCCTCAGAACTAATCAATCTGGACAGAAAATAAAAACAAGACCGCCATAATTATGCACCACAATGTTACCCAAAAAAATTAATACTGCATCATCTTCCTTGAAGATTACATTGAAGCCCAATGAAAAAGTGAAGGGCAATAGCAAAAGGAATATGGGTGCGTCCAAGGTAGCAGATTCTTTGCCTACTTGGCTACTTCTATATGATATGTGAGTGACCTTTCATAGCTGTAGTTCAACCCAACAAAGTGATCTTAAAGCAACATCAGATGGCATTATAAGCTTGCCATCATGAAATAACAGTAAAGCAAACCATTCCCACCTGCCAATGTATTTCAACTTTAACTGATTCTAGAGACATATGCTAAGGGATCCATAATCCTACAAAAAAAAATGTTTAGGATAGAAACTTCGCTACTTGCTTGTGTTCTGTCCTACTTCGTTCTCATGCTTGTATTGGGATCTTTGCAAAGCAGAGCAGGACTAAGAACATAAGCAAATGAAGTTTCTTTTTAATCCTCGAAATCGTCAACTTCTTATTATATCATAGTAGGAATATGTACAGAAATAGGCAATAGTCAACCTGTGGAAAATTTAATGTTTAGCTCCATACAGATGACATGTAAACCATTTATATGCCACTAAGTAAGAAACTACAGAGAATAATGATGAAACCAGATGAATATAAAGTTGACTCCATTGACAATCTGATGAAATTAGTAAGGTACATGTTTTACCAAACAGCGACTCAAACCTTAAGACTTGTTAGATGAAGTGAAGATGATAAAATGAGATGGATGGATGCTAACCTTCTTTGGGAACCTGACTTTGTTGGTTTGGATGTTGTTGCATTGATATTGAAAAGGGGGTTACAGTGTTTGTGGATGTCATGTGAAAATTAGCCATTGGGACAGATGCACCCATTTTTTCCTGGATTGGCTGTTGAGAAACTTTGTCAGAACGAACATGATTGACATCAGGAAAGAAATGAAGAAAATACTAGGCAAGTCTAAAGATTTGACAACCAAGAGGGACATTGCTTTTAATGATCTACTCATAAATTGAGAACTACCTTCATGTCTCTAATCTTTTTCCCTATGTAAAATCCATCAGGTTTCTTCCTTCTGTCTTTACCCTGCAATAACTGAATCAAGTCAGCAGAATATAGTTGCTTACTTCCATGTGCTGCTTATACTAGTGCAGGTAATAAAAGGAAACATGTTGGTAAACAATGTCAGAACAAAACAGCATACAGTAACCCCCAAAAGAAACCCCGGGGCTAGATCTCTACATGTTTATTTCCATATTCATGAGCATAGCAAAAACTTTTAGCCATGGAAAGCCATATCCGGCTCTTATATGTTGTACTTTATCTACCCCCTGGTGATTGATAACCTAGTATAACTTCAAGTGTAATATACAGGTTCCCTTCATCTGAGACAGATTTTTTTGGTACAATATATGATGAAAGATTAGCAAATTAACATGAGTAGTAAGTATCTAAATCACTCCCACAAGGAAATGAGGTACAGAGGAAAATAAACTAATGCAAAAGCAAAACTAAAGCACCCCTCCAAAGGGCAAAGAGGGAGACAAGGGAAGAGTATTCGAATGTCCAGTGCATATCTCATAAATTTCTTTTGGGAGAAACTAAGAATCTTTTCAGAAATGGAGTGCAGACTAAGCCCAGAACCAACATTGGAATCAAACAAACATGAGGAAGAAATGACAAAACATCTGAAAGAAATGACTTAACTGTACACCACCAGCATCGCAGCGCAACATCCCTGATGGTCCTGTTAGGCAGCATAGCTGCTATCTTAATGTACCTCATGATATTAGGTTCACGAGCATATCTGCCAATGCCAATGAAGAAGGAATTGGAAGTGGAAAGGAAATGAATAGTTTCTCAGGTAAAATTTGTCAAGCAAATGGCAGTACTTGCCAACAATTATAGGCTAGAGTGTTGTGGCCAGATTGATAATGGAAAAAAATGGTCATAAAGCACTCAAGTGTGGCTATTAAAGTGCTCATGGATGAAACCAAGTGCTGTTCCACAGTATTCTGAACAACCACAAAAGCACGATAGAAAAAGTTAGATTTTGCTCAAAACTGACGAAGAAAAAGGCCCGGTTGCATAATTATCGTTTTAGACTTTCTAATTGATGCTCCACTACCTTGGAACACATTAAAGGTGCGAAAAGAAATCAAACTGCATAACCAAGTCCCTTCCATCAGCATAGGCAACAATTTGCACCAGTACAGCACAGGCAAAAGCAATTCAGGATGCAAAAGGGCGCTGAATTTACCTTGCAAGCCCTTCCTTCAGTATGGCCAGCTCATGGTCAGTCCAATCCCAAGGCGAACCCGTGACAAACCTGTACTTGGGGGGAGCACCGGTGCCTCGGAACCCATCCCCTGACGAGCTCCTCGACGGGCCAACCCCCGATGCGTTGCCGGTTCCGCCGGTGTTTGAGGAGAGGAAGAGCCCAGCGTTGCTACTGCTCCCACTCACGCTCCTCGGGGGCATGACCATACCACCGGTAGCGCCGCCGCCGATGCCAACGTCGCTGTTGGACTGGAAGGAGAGCATGTGGTGGTTGTACATCGAGGCGGTGATCCCCTGGTGAAACCCCATGCTGGAATCAGCTGCCATCACAACCAGAGCAGCTGAAAACTCCCCGATCTAGCCGGCCATGAGCACGCCCCCAAATACTCTCAGAAATCGGAGGCGCTCGAATTTGGATCAACCTGCAAGAGAATCACACAGCTGAGCGAAACAAGCTTTTCAGCAGCTGAGAGGGCTCCCCGAATCCCACGAACCCAGCACGAGCACCGAGGGGACCCCGCCTCGGGGTCCGTGCAAGGCGGCACGCTCAACTCCCGCAGAAGCCTCGCATTTCCGACTCCCGAGGAGGATCCGATCGAAGTCCCTGGGCGAGTGGGCGGCGACCAGGAGACCCCCAGCCCCCACCTCACCACACCCAAGCCGTTCCCAACCACCGAAGCAACCACCGCGACGAGACCGACCAAATCCCCACGAACACACCCGCGGAATCCGGCCGACTCACCTGCCTGAGCTGCCTCCAGCAACGGCGGCCAGCGACCGCCCCGGCCGGCTCCCGGCCCAATGGTGCGAGGACGAGCTCGCTGCCGCGCCGCCGCCCTCTCCTCGCCTCACGGGGGAGGCGGCGAGAATTCCCACCCCACACCGGAGCAGCCGCAAATCAAAACCGAAATCCAATTCGAATTCGACGAGCTCCGCCACCGGCCGCTCGCTCCCTCGCTGTGCTGGGTGATTCGCGAGGTGCGAATCGAGCGAGATGCTCCCGTCGCGTGCTAAATAGATCAGCTCTGGCTCGGGCTCACGCGAGCGAACGAAGAGAACCCGGGGAATAAAACCCCCACCTTTTTCGACGGCCCGTTTGATCTAAAAAATTCGCTCGGGTTTTGGTTCCGAGTCTTTGTTCTTAAACACCCTACCGCTATAGGCTTCGTCACGCCCATGCTTCTGTTTTATAGGGGGCGGCGGAATCGCCCACCGGATTTGAGCGAATTACGCAAATTTGCCATTTTCCCGGGCAAAGTGTCGGCCCACGAAACGCATCGGGGGGGCGATGCGCGCATCCTGGCCGCTGGCGCGAGGACGGCGGAGATGCGGCGGAGAGGGTGGATCCGACGGTCGCGGGCGGGATTGGACCGGGCGGGATGGGCCGCCTCGGCAGGTGGGCCCAAGGGGAATCTCGAATCTGGGTGTCGCTCATGGAATCACGAACAGTAACTGCAGAGTCAGAGGGATGCCGGCGTACCAGCACTCGTGCGAAGGCTTTCCCTAATGGGTCATTTACAGGTGGGACCAGGCTAAAGTGGAAGGCGTGGGACCCAGCTGTCGGTGCTAGAGCTACTTGGGAAAAGGAAGAACTGAACAGCGCGACAGTGAAACTACTCCCACTCGTGGTGGGTGCCGCAGCTGAAGGACAGCTAAATTCTCCTGGTGCCCTAGACAAGACTGCACGGTGAAAAATCACTAGCGGCTTTTTAATTGTTTTTGTGCTCCTTTCCAAAGAATAAAAACGCTGCCCCTGAATAAGAAACCCGATAGATTTGATGGCAACACACTCGTAATCATTATGCGTAGGAAAAAAAAACATGGGTTCACCGCACTAGTCATCGTGTGCCATATTTTTGGGTGAAACAAATCAAGTGATTTTCCCAGTGAGTTACATACTTAAAGCACTGCTTAGTGATTATGATGAAAAATAAAACAAGATGAAATATCTTAATGTTACCTCAACCGTAGTGATATAATCTATAGCAGACTTTTTCTCTATAATCTTGCAACCTAACCTGACCCATAAAGGTGAAGCACTTATTAGTACAATGTATGGCTTTATGTTCGGAATAACGGTCTCATAAAGTAGGCATTGGTGGGACCATGCACCAATGGCAACTTCACAAAATAACAACCACAAAATCAAATCGCTATGTAGTCTCATGGTTCCATCACCTTGTTCTTTTTATCAAATTTATTGCCATACCCTGGCTAAAGATGAAAATATGGAGGTACCTGAGACTGAAACGTGCAATAGGTTACTAGTTTTAGATAATCATTGGACGCTACACCAACCAATCAAATAATAAGATGCCATTGTTTGCATGTCATATATAGTTTTATTCTTGCATTCCATTGTTTGGTTGTTTGGGCACAATGCACCAGATGGGGATTCTACATGTGTTATTGCTTATCTGTCTCCTAATTCATATGGCCAAACATGTTTTCTGATGATCAAGCATGATACATCTATAAAGGTGTGGTTTGCTTGGTGAACTAGGAAATATAATTATTGTTGTGCTCATTATCCATTCCATTCCAAGCCATGCAGTTTCTTCGTTCGCCCTTTGAATGTTCACGAGGTAGCTTGGGGCTTGCTTGTATTGATGATGAGGGATGCCGCCATGTAGCGTACTAACGAAGCAAGAGAACCAAAACTAAAGAACTAAAAAATGGAGTAAATAAAGAAGAGAGGAAAGGGCCGGGGGTGATGGGGCATGGGCTGATGCCCAAAGCCAACCACTGAGTGCGACGCAAAATTCGCCTGTGGGGAACACCGCACGCATGCCATCCCCACCATTTGTACTTTTCAAAGTGCCAAAGGAAATATAAAGAGAAGAGGGGAAATGCAGCCATATGTATGACCGACTGCATGATCTGCATCTCCCAAACCTCGTGGAAAAGAAACCAAATCCTACCACTCACTCGATCCACCAAAGCTGATGTTGCGTGCAATCTCTTTTCTCATGTACCTTCTTTTTCACATCCAATCTCTCCCTTCCCTCCCTTTTTTCATGTGTGCTTTTCTTAAAGAAAATGCTCTATTTTTTCGTATCTGGGAAATTATCGTTTTTTTCTCTTTTCATATCCGGTAATTTCTCTTTTTATTTTTTCATATACGGTAAATTCTTGTGCATAGATTATTTTACATTTTTTTCGGGTGTGCTACTATTTCCCAAAAAACAATCAATTTAGGTTAGATCCTGCTAGTAGAGCTAGAAAAGATGCATCTTCTGCTGGTGCAGTGTGGACTGTGCAAAACTGGTATTTTGTCACTTGCTCTGTTGGTTTGGTGCCACTCCATGTGCTAGCTAGTATCTACGGCTCACCCGGCTAAATCAATAATAAAATCGTTAATTACGGGCCTCGCCCTTTCTTCTTCTTTTTTTTGAAACAAGCGCCCTTTCTTCTTTCGGCATGGACACGCCAGCCAGCGCGCTGCAACTTGGCCGGGCAACTTGCGCCTGACATTGATCTTGGTGGCATGCGGCTGGTGAAGCAACTTGCAGAGACCCGGCAGCGGGCCGTACGTACGTGTCGCCCTGTCAGTTGTCTGCTGGAGTATGTTGGGGCCGGGGGTCCTTACCCAAAGCACTCATTGGCAGGTCAGGCGACATGCATTGTACAAAGGGGTGTTTGGTTGCAGACTAAGAGGGGGAGTTTGCATAGTTTAGTCCGTGTCACGTCCAAGATTCGGAGGTTAATTAGTAAGATTAAATATAAGTTAATTATAAAACTAATTACACAGATGGAGACTAAACGGCGAGACTAATCTATTAAGCCTAATTAGTCCATGTTTTGACAATGTGCTGCTACAATAACCATTTGCTAATGATGGATTAATTAGGTTTAATAGATTCGTCTCGCGCTTAGCCTTCATCTGTGCAATGGGTTTTGTAAGTAGTCTATGTTTAATACTCCTAACTAGTATCTAAATATTCGATGCGATAGGGACTAAAGTTTAGTCCGGGGATCCAAATACCTCTTAAGTTTAGTCACTGTTGAGATACTCACTAGGAGTATTAAATATAGGTTAATTATAAAACCAATTGTATAAGTGAAGGTTAATTCACGAGACGAATCTATTAAGCCTAATTAGTCCATAATTTGACCATGTGGTGCTACAGTATATGTGCTAATCATGAATTAATTAGGCTTAATAGATCCATCTCGCGAATTAGCCACAACTTATGCAATTAGTTTTTGCATAAAATTTTATAATTAGTTCACGCTTAGTCCTTCTAATGGTATCCAAACATCCGAAGTGACCCGATCTAAAAATTAGTCTATGGATCCAAACACCCCATAACAAGTGGGCCGCTGTCTAACCTAGCTACCATTGCATTTTTCTTTTGGACATGGGTACTTACTAGTGAGTAGGGATACTTCCTTTTACTATTTATCTATCTTTAGTTTTTCTAATGAATATAGAAAATGAAGCAAGTAATCGCCAGTGTCCATGTCTTGTTTTCCTTTGTAGATTACTGTGAAATTCACGAAGTGAGCGTAAAGATTTCTTATGGTAAAACTATAATCACCGGACGAATATTTGCCAGCCTTTCAGCATAAAACAGGGGTTCCGTGTGTCGTCACGCCACCGGAAGGCAGATCAGATGCTACAGCGGAGAGGCCAGCACCAGCCACGACATGACTTGGACGAGCACAAAACAGTTTCCGTTGCCTGTTGATCTCCCGCTGGTTCCGCGGCCAAAACTGCCGGGCCATCTCTTTCCTGCAAACAAAACCATGCATGCAACTACCAATCAACCGGCCAGAAACGTTCGACACCACATCACGTCACTGCTAAAGCTCCTTTTTCCACATGGCACGTCTAGCTGCTATCACTCAAAGTTTGAAAGGCATCCATGCACACGCAGCTGTGCCGGACAAGGGGAATACTTTTCCTCGTGTGGTGCAGAGCGTAAAACCGTGGCTGGTTGCCTGGTTTTTTTTCCGCTGTGAAAACAACCCCCGATCCGGTGCCTGTGTCCTCTCTTTCCTCTCTGCATAATATGCTAGTGGTCGATCTGAAGAATCTTTCTGATCCCGGTCACAGTTTTCGATCTCCTAACAACAACCATTTAAAAAACTGGTTAGGAATTGGGAACCACCAGTATCAAGTGATGGTACATCTGCGCTGCATGCAAGTACCAACAGCAAGCAAACAAAGCCGCCGACAGCAAAACAACACGCAAGAACACTGATGCAATCGCGTGCTAGATTGCAACTGGAAGAATCGCGCACGCGCTATATTACAATTACAAGCGGAAGAAAGATAGTCATTTACCATCAGTTAGCAGCCGCTTTTAAGTTTTATCTCATGAGTAGTCCCCCACAGGGTGACAGTGATGTGCTACTTTTTTTTTATACTCTACTGCTAATTTTTAACTATATGACACGGTTAGTTAGTTAGTTAGATTAGATCAAATCAAACATGCATGTTCCAGCCAATGCATGGTGTCGAGTATGGATAAGTTCTGCTAGAGTGTTGCAACACGGTACACATGGTCAGACACAAGGTGGTCCGGCCGGGGAAACAAAAAAGAAAAGAGAAGATTCTTTCGTCCAACGAAAGCGCTGTTTGGCTAGCTCGTGATGACTACATGAAGGGCAGCACGACGTACTGGTAGCTAGCTGCAAGTCTTGTGCTTTCAGCAAGATCATGCTAACCGAGCGCACCTTGATTGCCCCTAAAGCAACAACATCATTAGTTATATAACTCCAAGCTAAGTAGTGTGCTTAGTTTATGCCGCAGCAATGTGCTGCTTTGAGCACGCCCTTTTTATACGTGATCCGACGACGCCCAGGACCACCCTGCAACCTTGGGCGCGAAATTGGCGAACCTAACGTTACGCTTGCTTAGTTGCATGCATCTTGCAGGTCCAACATTACAGCGCAACAGCACCAATAGTTGTATCTTGTATGTAACGGATGGAGCCTATCCTGATCCTCAATCCGTTAACTACATCCATAAAAAACCATGCATGCCACATAGAAACAAATGTAAGGCTGATGTTATTAGTTTGGCATCAAATAGCTCACTGATCGAGCACCCTCTCGTAACAATGAACGGGGCTAATTAAGCTAGATGTTGTACTTCATCTGTTTCAAATTGTAGGTTGTTTTGTTTTTTCTAAGTTTATAGATGTTTGTATGCATCTAGACATACATTATATTTAGGTGCATGCAAACATCTACTCCCTCCGTTCCAAATTATAAGTCATTCCAACTTTCTTGGAGAGTCAAACCATTTTATGTTTGACCAAAATTATAGAGAAAATCACAAAAGTTTATGGCACCGAATAGATATACTATGAAAATATATTTAATGAAAAAACTAATGGTACCTATTTGATATCACGAATGTTAGCACTTTATTGTATAAATTTGGTCAAACTTGAGATGCTTTGACTCTCCAAGAAAATTAGAATAACTTATAATTTGGAACGGAGGGAGTATGAACATAGAAAAGTAAAAAACGTCCTACAATTTATGATGGAGGGAGTAGAAGCTACGAGATGCAAGATACACTCGTGGTAGCCATTGCAATATTAGCTAGTAAGTAGGACATCTTGTTTTAACTAGAAGAAGAAGAAGAAGAAACAGTGGCTCTCTGGACACGGTGCTCTTGATTGCATCATTCATGGATCCACAAAAAGGATCGAGGAGAACCTATGAAACCGAAGCATTTGTATACAGGAGCAGGGAAAGTGACGGGACTCCGGAACCTAATCCATTATTGCCCCCACCACGCATGACGCTACACGGGCAGACCAGTGCTTAGCTTAGCTCGAGTAAACAAAACGCCGCCCCCGCCCAGGAGATTAACAAAGCCTAAAGCGCCCAACTAATGCCGAAAAGGGCCTAACAAAATATCTCACCCCGACTAAACAAACGCCAAAGCGCTCCCCGGTCTCTCTCCTCAAGGCGATCGATTGGAGTAGAGCCGAGAGCAGATGAGAGCAAGGCGGCAGGCGATAAAGCGACCCCAGATAGTTGCTGCGTAGTCGCGGGGCAGCATCATTAGCGCCTGCTGCCTGCCACCTGCCTTAAATTATCGTCGCATCAATCGCCTCCGTCCAGTTTAAGGTTGACTAATCGTCGTCGTCGTTGCCTCTGCGCTGCACGCTGCTCGCCGGAGGGTGGGGGAGGGGAGTTCGCCGGATCTTAAAGTAAGCGGCGCGCCACGCGAGGCGGGCGCCGGCGAGTCCCATTGGCCGGTTCGCGGCTGGGCTCAATCATTGGGGGCGCGTGTGTGCCTGTTGCCTTTTCTGATCAGTCTGCTCCGGCGTGTGGGCGACAGCCGGCCTGACTGGCTGACTGACCCGTGTGGGCCCGTGGTGCAAGGACCGCGGCAGGAGCAGGAGTACTTGCTCGCAAAAGGGCAGCACGGTCGCCTCGCCTGCAATGCTGCATGGAGGCTCGTGTATGTGATGCGGTTGCAGAAAGAAAACTGAAGGAAGGGTCACGCGTGTTTGGCCGTTAGCTGGACCTGGATGTCACTGCCATCGGTGATCGCTACTGTTCATGCCGGTGGCCATACCCGGGTGTCCAATTGCTCGGCGAACAGTGCGCCGCGCAGATGCTCTGGAGAGGGCATGATGTTCCGAGCGAGCGCTCCTTTGCTCTTCGCCTCTCCTGCTGTGATCAGGGCTGAGGCTGCTGTGGGTGTTTTCAGGCCACCGGCTCCCATCTTCTTTTTGACGGGAAATAGTAAGATCCTAAGCACGTGCAGCTGTCACCTTTATACTGCTTGAATCTCTCCCTCCCCCGAATATTTCCCGGGGATTGCTTTGCTCGGGAGGGAGAATATATGTGTTTCCCTGTAGGGATTGGTATTCCTGCACTTTCCCCCGTTAAAAAAAGAAGGAATTCGTGTTACTTCTCCTTTTGAGAATTTTTATACATAGTAGTGGTGCTCGACAGAAAGTGGGAGATCTTGTTGACTACAAAGGGGGAGATCTGATTCCTTCCTGCCTGCACTCCTCGCTCGCGATAATCCTGGTGGTTCTAAACGACCAGATTCGCCAACGGGTAGTGTTAGTGCTAGTGTATTATATTGAGCAAGATTTCTGATCTCTGAGGTATCTGAATGACGGACCCATCTCCAGGTAAATATACTTGTTATTAACTTGGGGTTCGGATTTTTATCCTTGTGTTGCGCGGCGATTCTTTTGCAAACACAAAGAGAGACGAGAAAAAGTTGGGTTTAACTTGTTACGCCCCGAGGCCCATAAATTCGCAACGTGGGCTTGAATTAGCGTGCAGTCCATCTTTTCATTAGCCCAGAGCCCCGAAGAAAAGATACAGAAGGGTTTTAAAAAAAAACTTGATGGTGTGTGAGTGAGGGAGATGCCGCGAATCTCCCTCTCTCTAGCAGGCCGCATCAGTGTGCTCATATCTGGGCTCCGTTTCGCCAGCCCAATCGAATTAGACATGCAGGATTGGGCCTTTTACCAGAACACCTCCAGCGGGGCTCCCTTCTTGTCAAACCTCCTAGCTTCAGCGAACAATGACGGCATGGTAAGACATTGACACGCGGGGCAGGTAGATTTGAAATATCTTTATGTTTCCGAGACATCATGCTGCCGAAATATCCAGTAGCTGTTGCTACTCAAATCTCACAACAATATAACTATGGGGGTGTTTGGGAAGATCCTATTAAAATTTAACACCTATCACATCGGATGTTTGGATGCTAATTAGGAGTAATAAACATAAGCTAATTACAAAACTAATCGTACAGATGGAGTATAATTCGCGAGACGAATCTATTAAGCCTAATTAGTCCATGATTTGACAATGTGGTGCTACAGTAACCATTTGCTAATGGTGGATTAATTAAGCTTAATAGATTCGTCTCACGAATTAGCACAAGGTTCTGCAATTAGTTTTATAATTAGCTCATGTTTAGTCCTCCTAATTAGCATCCGAACATCCGATGTGACACTGTTAAAGTTTAGCACCTGGTATCCAAACAGGTATTAAACCTCCTAGCTTAAGCGAACGATGATGGCATAGTAAGACATTGACACGTCGAGCAGGTAGATTTGAAGCATCTTTATGTTTCTCGAGACATCGTGCTGTCGAAATATCCAGTAGATGTTGCTACTCATGTCTCATAACAATAGTTACTGCTCTGAGTAGCTGCAGTATAAAAAAAAGAAAAATAAATTCCCCACATGACTTATCTAAATAAATCTTCTCTTCCTCCATTCGTCTTCATTGTCGCCTCCACTTTCGTTTCCTTTCTCTAGATGTTCTCACCTTAATACTTAAATATCAAAATTATTTCTACATCTTTAACGTATCCTACTGTGTTTGTATATATTGCACTTTTGTTTCTTTTTCTAAAATGCTAATACACATATGTCCTTTCGAATACTACATTTCAAGTTCTAGATTCAACTACCTATATATTATTATTGGTCCTTTGTTATGATTCATAAAGCATACAATTATGAGCAGCGCAGCGTAGCGCGCCCATCCACCTATTATCATTATGTAGATATACACATGTTCCAAAAAAAAGAGTAGATATACACATACACGCATGTAATTAGATAAAAATTTGGTGTTAACGACTCAGATGTTCATGCTATAGTTTTCGCTGTTATTATATAGCATATCCGGAAAGCCAGGAATGGTTTTCGAAATGGTGAAACTTTTATGCATCCATGTAGTATTGCGGAGAAGACTAAATCTTATGTGGAATTGATCAGGCAACATACTTTCAAAGCGAGGAATTCAACTAGATGTGAGTCCGATACGAGCTTCATTGGACTCCACCGTCTGAAGAATTGGTTGTACTTAATATTGACATTGTTGTTCAGTTAAAACCATGCACGAGGTGCTTGATTTAAGCCATGAAGAGCATGGTGAGAACGATAAACATAATCATCAGGTACCTTAACACCTGCCGTGGTTGCATATTGCATATAAACTTCGTGTCAATAACTAAGAAAAAATAAAAAGAAAAGAAAACATAGTTTTATTTCTTTGTTTCTCCAAAAGAAATAATGATAATTTTCTATCTCATCTTCAAAGCTTTGCTGCAAAATATTATCTACGAGCGAAGACCCTGATAGGGTGCACCTATATTTCTCATTAAAGCTGGACTCCTTATCTTTGCCGTGTTTAATATTTAGCGATTGCATATATTAATTGCAAGTTATGAAACTAAATATCATGATACTTATTCCATGAAAACCATCTTCACCAACTTCCCTTTCAATCAGCTACTACAACCAGTCAACCGCAGATGCTTCTCTGGCCAAACCACAATGACATACTCTTGTATGTTTGAACTGGACCTGTCAGTCTCTGTTTACTAATTTTTGTAGAAAATGCTATTGTCGAATCCCGGGAAATATCCGATCCGATCTCTTGAAATTTTCTGCAAGTCGTGCATCCGAACATGGAAGTACTTTACACTTCCGAATAATGAATGGTTTGAGCTGGTCGATTCTGATGTTGACATTCCCCTTGTCTGGACTGTCAGTGTGATTAAAGAACAAAATCTTCAGATAATGGTGCACTTAGAACAAAAGAGGGCAGAGTGCATACCTTGGTGTTTAAAACTTATATAATACTTTGACCGTCCGAGATTAAAAGAATCCATCCATGTTGCGCGACTAGTGACTTGCCGAGTAGTTTATCTCCTTCCTATCTCGTTGACAATTCCTGCGTGCACAGCGTTGTTAGTTTTGTGCTGATACGCATCCCGTTTGGTGCCACTAAACAACATGGTTGTGGCTTTGACGTGGCCGATCCTGCGATCCGGAGAATAACGCGACTCGCTTGCCTGGAACTGAGGTGGACTTGATCACCGGAAACGTTCAGAATCAAGCTACTGCAAATGCAAAGCCAAATGCTTTAAAGAAACTGGTACTCCAGTTCGGGGATGGGATTGTCTAGGTCACTGGAAACTTACATGACATCTTTACAGAAACACAGCGATCAGAACACCAATTACAATTGTTGGGTGGGTTTAATCCTACGAAAAGCTTGTACGCACGCGTGTACTGTATACACTCAACCGAGCAGCTTGCTCGTGAGATGACGGAGCGAGCACGGATCGAGAAGGCCGTGTCGTCACCCGAGGACCTGATAAGAACGAGAGCAACAACCTGGAGATCCTCCTGGAGCATGTGACCCGGATTTGGACGAGTCATACGATGGGTGCACGGAGTACGGCACTCCACCCACACGATATCTGCACAGGTGACAGGCCAGTGCTGAGCCTGACTAATGATTACTGAAACTGAACCACCCCCCACCTGCAGCTCGCGTAAAATAATGGCCGCCGCGTGAGCCATGCATGAGTGGAGCATGTGTGGCCAGTGCCCTGCCGACCTGTTGCTGTGGGGTGCTTCCTCATCTTTGTCCGATTTCATCAGCCTCGTAGCTTCGTTGCCCCGACAGGGTGCGTGGGCGCCCTGATGGCCTGATCCCTCTCCCTCCCCCTGTCATTACACCCGGGAGATACCGCACCGCCATCGGCACGGCCGGGGTCCTCGCCATCCGCTTCGAGTGATCTCCGTGCCCGCTGGGCGGG
The DNA here is from genome assembly GCF_000263155.2 of Setaria italica. Taxonomy (NCBI): domain Eukaryota; kingdom Viridiplantae; phylum Streptophyta; class Magnoliopsida; order Poales; family Poaceae; genus Setaria; species Setaria italica. The sequence continues at coordinate 1,071,869 of NC_028452.1, read as the reverse complement.
GATGCACACGGGCGCCCGTGCCGTGTCGCGCCATGCCGGCCGCGGTTCCTGCCGCCGTTTTTGACGGCTCGCCGGTGCCGTCCAAAGCACGGGGATACGCCTGCGTATCTCGCGCTCTTTGTAAGTAAAGCGATCTGCAGCATCCGTATCCGTTGGATGGTCCGATTTGTTTGGCCTTGGCAGTCCATGTCCATCTATTGCCTTGGGCCGGTTGTGGTCTTGCTGCCGCGACCCATCCTTTCAGTTCGGAACAAAGTGGCAATGGTGACGACTGACGACGAGTAAGCGTCGCCATCACCGTGTTTTCTTTAGTCAGTTCGATCATATCAAGGAAGATCTCCCTGTCCTTGCAAAAGTTCAGTCTCTCACCGTCACTGGTTCGTGGGCCCCATCATGTCATTGGATCGGAGTAGCATTCTAGCTGGTCTTGTGAAGATCCTGGTGGTGGATAACTTTATCGAAATCACAGGCCGGCTGGCGAGCCCTTCTCCCGAGATGGCACTGGCAGAGTCTGGCGCCGTGATACGGAGTAGGATCTGATACTGTGTGTCAGGGTGTGATCCTCTCCATCCATTCTCGTACCCGGAAGGACCACGGGTGGGTTCTTCTCGGCAAACGAGGCAGCCTACCGGCGAGGATACGATACGATTCCCCGGCACCAAAGCATGTTGGCGCAGCGGGACGACTCGATCCAGAATCCGCCCCTTCCCGGATATCATCGCTTTCCCCTGTGATATCTCACGCCCAGCTCACACGCAGGCGAGGTCGCGAGGAATCCTATCGCCTATCGGTCGGCGCAATCGTCTCGACCGCTGCGCGTATCGGCAGCTCGTGGACTGAAAAGAATTGTGGTTCCGAGATCTGCAGTGACAGGGGTTGCTTTGTTTGCTTCGCATGAAACAAAGGGTTTTTGCATGCGAACCAAGTTAGTCTTGTGCTCGAGTTACTTTATTTTTTTTAAACGAACGAGATCAGGTATCACTTTTCACGATGGCGGATTATGGCCTGTTTGGTAAAGTTCCACGCAGCTCCAGATCCTAAAAACAGCTCTGCTCTAGATTTTTTCAGCCAAACGGTTTTAGATCCAGCAACTCCACCATAGATCTGCTCCACGAAAACGGTGGATATACCCCCAGATTCATGGATTTGGTGGAGCACCTCAGGGGGTGCTCCACGAAATCAAATTTGGTGGAGTTGGAGAAAATTACCCGCCACTGCCACTCATTAATGGAAAATGACCGGTTCGTTCTATTTCTTCACAGCTTCCTCTCGCGCTGCCATGGCCGCGCCCCGCTCGCCGCAGCCCCGCCGCGCCCCGCCCGCCGGACCGCCGCCCCGTACCCGCCGGAGCACCGCCCCGCCCGCCGGCGCGTCGTCTCACTTCGCCGGCGGCCCGCGCGCCCCGCCCGCTCGAGCGCCGTCTCGCCCACCGGCGCCCCATCCCGCACCCGCCCGCCTGGCCACCGGCGGGGCCGCGCCTGCCAGCACGCCGCGTGCCGGAGCGCCGTCCCGCCCGCTGGAGCCCCACCCCACACCCGGCCGCCGGTGAGGCCACGCCCGCCCGCCGCCCCGCTCCGTCCGTCGGAGCACCGCCCCGCCCGCCGAAGCCCCGCCCCGCACCTGGCCGCCGGCGCGGCCGCGCCCGCCCGCGCGCGCGAGGCTGCCTGGCCGCCGGCGTGGCCGCGCCCGCCAGCCCGCCAGCGCGCGCGAGGCCGTGCCTGCCAGCACCTCAACCATGCGTGCAACAGTGCCAGGAAGGAGATATTTTTTTATTCTGATGAATGGGTCCAAATTGCCAGTGAGATAAAGACAAGAATGGAGGTGTACCAAACGCTTTTTGAGATATTAGATCCACGGTGGAGCAGCTCTATGGTGGAGCTAGCTGGATCTATGGATTTGGAGCTATTTTTTCAGAGCTGGAGCTCTACCAAACAGGCCCTATATGATGATGGCGGATTATACGAAAAACAAGGAGTTCGTTGAAAAGGAAATTAAAAGGAAAACAATACAAACTCGTCTGGTTGGATTGTGACATACGTGGGTAGCCACTCAACTCAACACTGCCAGACCTAACCGATTGGATTGGGACATCAACGCGACCTCATCACTCCACTCGCCATGGCGGCACCCACCAACATCCACGCTTATAATTCACCGAAACCTCCAGGCGTGGCGCGGCGCCGACAGGTAACCGATAGAAACAGACTGCACCGCATCGAGAAGGCCACCGCCATGCAGGACCCTCCGCTGTAGTACCGCTGCAACACCACACTCCACCTGACAGGTGAAACCACCGAATCCGGACCTCTCGCAGGCTGCCTTGCAGTCGCCACCGCGATAACACAACGCGCGGGGGCGGGCCTTGCCACATCCGCCGTTGGACTTCACCTCATTCTCGTCGCCTCGAAGAAACACCACGCGCGGGGGTCTCGCACGCCCGCCATACTACTCCACGTCACGGATCCATTTCTTTTGTCGCTGTCCGAGTGGTGAGCAAGGTTGCCCCGCTCCACAAGCTCTCCGTCGATTAGCCAAGCCGATGCCACAAGGTCGACCTCGCCTTGTTGCTTCACCCATGCAAAAGCATCTGTCGCCATGTCAGCAAGCCAGAGAAGTCGCTTGTGCCATCTTCCGACGATGTACCGCACAGGGTAGCCCAGCCAAGCTGAGCAATCCGCCATGGTCTGCTGGAAGCCTAGTTGTCCCACGATACCGTTGCTGCAAGCGCCGTACTCTGACGTAGTCCCATGCCGTACTCACCGTTGCCAAGCAACGCCAGCCGTCGTGGTCCGCTGCAAGCGGCCAAGACCGACACCATGTGACAACCCCTAGCCGCCACCATAACTGCGACCGTCTCCATGTGGCCTCGGTAATACCTGTCCAGCTTGCCACGCGGCAGAATTATCACCACCGGCTGCGACCGTCCATAACTCATGGACTAGGAATGCCACGTACCGTGATGGTTCTCTGGTTCTCTAGAGACGACGCCTTCGAGACTTTACCTGTCAGCTTTTCATGAAAATTGGATTGTGCTTCTTCCTCTGCTCCTTGGGGCAAGGAACAGTCCCTTCAAGTGGGCAACACAGGGGAACTCTGCCTCGGAGGCTGGGACTGAGCGGAGGATACGAATCTGTACCAGGCCCAAGTGGTCAAGTGAAGGCATGTTGCCGAAAAGAGTAAAGAAAAATCGGGTAGCTTTTACAGCGTTCTTTCCGTAGTCGTTTCGTGCCCGAGGACAGGGAAGAGTTATTTTGAAATTGAAACTTCAGATGGTTGTCGGCCAGGTGACTTGCACTGTCGTTGTATAGTCTTTCACTGGTGCCTTTCTATTTCTTATCGAAAAGGTCAAATGGGAAAGGTAGGATACGGTTGTCCACGGTTATTCCCTCACCTGCCCAAGATCCTGTCCGCCCCTGATTCTCCGTATCCGGCCCATGTTACCAACGGAATGAGAGCGCCTCTGCTGCCTGGCGTGTGCCGAAACGGATCAAGCAAAGGGATTTGCGGTGTGAATTGTCTCAGGAAAAAAAAATTGGGTTTGATTGGTCTCCGGTATCCGCTGCTTGGAAAACCGGGTGCGTCTTTGGACAAATTTTCCCTTCTTTCCGGTCAGTGCTCGGTTCCCTTGACGCCGTTCGTCTAACATGGAGTGTGCTGGCCCATTCCGACCTTCTAGATGCACTACTGCACTGATGCAACTCCACATCTATTTTCTTAATATAATAGTATTAAAAGAAGCAACCACATCCGTCGAGAGGGGTTAGAAATTACTACATTAATCTAAAAAATATAAGAATATACACCGTTGGATTTTATGAAGATCTAACGGTCTAAACTAATCTAAAAAGAAGAATGTACATCATTGGATTTTATGAAGATCTATTGGTCTAAACTAACAAAAAAAAGTTCATATAAGTACGACTAATAAATACATTCGAAATTTGGAAAAAAAATATCTACAAGATAGATATGGTATGTGATGGAAATAGAAATGTGCTTCGAATCTTACATGGCTACGTTGATAAGAGAAGAGAATCCGGAGCAATAGAGGATGACCATGTATAGTGTTATTTGATATGGTATGGGCCGATGGGAATAGAAGGAAATAAATCCTTCTAGATAAGAAAAGAGAATCCGAGAGCAATCAAACATGTTTCAAATATTTAGTTTGTTTTGCAATCAAATTAACATGTAGCAGGGGTCTACCAAAGAGGAAGCCTGAAAAACTAGGGTATTTTACAGGTCTCGTAATAACTTAGTATTGGACTTAGTTGTTTAATTACTTTACTTCCAAACTTGTTTAAATTTAAAACCCCTAGAATGGTCTAACCTGCACTCTAAGTTTGTTTCAATCTGTGATTTGTAATAAAATCCGTACCTTCAGTAATTATGTAAAAATGTAATATTTGTTGATACTTTTCCATCGTGGAAAAGATCCTAACGTATGGCTAAGATTCAAGTCGTGGATGATTCGAGGCGTTCTAGGGACACTCGACGGACTAGCTGATTTAAACTGTTTTAAGTGCGCTATGGATAATTACTATTCCAACAGTGATTCGGCGCACTTAAACTAGTTTGAGTTGGACGGTTCCGCCACAGAGAGTTGCGACCATCGTCATTGGAGCCGCACAACCCTCGATGACTTAATCTCATATGTGCCCTGCGAGAGATTTCATTAGTTGAAAGGAGGGAGGAGGCGAGGTGGCCAAACCATGCATGTAATTGGGCGTTGTTGTCTACTGCCGACCTCCGCCACTATCGACGAGTAGGGCTAGCATTCAAAGCCAGTATAATGGGTGCAAATTTGCACGAACCTAGTGGTTGTCGCCCCCTCCCCCCACTCACCCACCCACCCATAAAAGCACCAACAATTATTTGCAGTCGTTACTAACAGGATGTGGAAAGAGTAACACCACGAGATCAAGAGGGCATCCACTGTATGTAGTAGCGGGTGGATCTAGCAGTAGAGCAATGGATGTGGTGGTGGAGTAACTTGAGGGCAGTAGCACCAGCCACAAGGTGACGATTCGAAGGTTGGACAGCAACGGGAGTGAGATGGTCATCGTCTGGAGTTACGTACAATTGGGCTAAAATGTGGCAGTCGATGGTGTCATTGAGATGAGAAGATGATAGTGCATGGTGTGCAGCTACATCCACATGCATGGACGCTAAGGTGAGACATAGGCATATGCCTAAATTTGGTAGCCAAAAGCAACTTGGAAGTGTAAATTCGCGCAAATTTTGAATAACCGAGCAAAAGACACCATGCGAAAGTTGGACATTACTTCTACAGGTGATGATGTAAATAGATATTACAAAGCCTTGAGCAAGTCAAAGAGAAGGGCAAGAAGGGTGATGATGATGCAAATATACACTAATAGATGTGTTAATCGTGGTCTAGATTAAGGTGCATGATTAGATCGGTAGCAAGGGAGACGATGAAAATATGGTTTTGGATACGTGACTAATAGTGAATAATCGATTTTTAATGGTGGATCGATGACATGGCCATTTACAAAACCTAGATTGACGGGACTGATGTAGGTTACAAGAGAGGAAAACTTCAGCCACGATAGAAAAGTCTATATAATAATGTTTTAAATAAAATAGTTAAATAAATTAAAAATAAAATAAAATAACATAATAATACATGTGTGGATTTAATTTGTATAGTTTTTTCTTAAAAAAAATTAAAATCATCAAAAGAAAAATGCTTTGAGTACAAACATATATAGATGTGGTTGTAGGTATAGAATATTAGAAATAATTATGTGAACGAAGATCGTGGTAAGAATATAATACTGAATCTAGCCGTTGCGCGGGGTATTTTGCTAGTTTCTTTGACAATACAGTTTGGCAGCACTAAGCTATGCTAAAGAGAATTTCAAGCAAATTCGTTCATTCCATTAACCAAGAACTGATGCTTTTTTTCCACCTTTTAACTGCTACAATGCACACCTACATCATGACCAAAGATCTTGATCTCTCCCATGTGACTGAGATATGCATGCATGACCGCAGAACAGTGTATGCAAACAGTGAATTGTGAAGCACAAGCTGCTAGCTGCCTGTTATTTTATTTGTCATGTTTCTCTGACGTGTCTCCCGATCTTCTTTATACTTTGACCAGACATAGGCCACCTGAGAGACGAGAAAGTGAAAGGAAAGGAATTCGGGGGGGTCCGGTCAATGCAGGCATGGATTAGAGTATAAAAAAAAATGCAGGCATGGATTACGTTACTACATGGGCACACGGTAGGGTTGTTGGGAGGCTTCTTCAACTTTCAACGGAGTCAGGTAAGAAGTTTCCGCGGCGAGATCGAATCCGCTGGGATACGTGGTTGACGCAAGCGGATCGGCAACGAGAATGTGAGATGCCACCAAAGCGTTACGGAATTAGGAATTGAAAAATGCCCTGACCTCTTCTCGAGTAAGCTATGCTATTTCAAGATTAGATTTTACCGTTGATGGCACCACTACATGGGATTTAATTTTCCATGGTGATGTCAGTCGAGATCTTCTAGCAGCTGCAGCAGGTCAATGGCGTGGAGTGGACATCTCAGCCTTCCTGGCCATTGAAAATGGGAGAAAGACAAGAAGTAGCTCTTCCTGCACGGTATTTTGTAAATGAGTATTACTGTTAAGTACGTACTTGACGGTTTCGTGTAGTAAACCAACCGTTTTTTAAAATTGTACCGTAGAGTTAATACTCTACTATGCAACCATCAATTTAACGAGTTTACATGTGCCAGTTGGTACAAAATCAAAGTCATCTTACAAAAACTTTAGATATAGGAGTATAGTAATGCACATTTCATACGGTAACTAGTTTGGCTAACTATTAATTAAAAATAGCAGAATTTCATTTTCTCAGTCAAAATAAATTTTCCGCTATCATTTCATTTTTGTTTGTTCTGGATTTGTTGCTAATGTTGCTCTACTACTGCTAACATACGTGACCCCCCTTCTATTTTACTCGTTATAATTAACAAGAGATGGGAGGGCTTAGTCTGCACTCTGCAAGTTGACTCGTCGAGAACTTTGTCCGCCCCCCTCCCCCCCCTCTTTCCCTCCTGCATCATATTTGCCGCTGCATATTTCTGCCAGTATGCTTCATATTAACACATGCCCTCTAACTATAAAATTCTTTTTTTTCTCAAGGTCTAACAAAAAATCTTTTTTTTCAAGAAATTTCATAAAATATTTGTGTTTGTTTTAGTACTTGGTAGTAGACCACGATGAAGGGAAAGGAGTTTACCGTCACAGTATGCCGTATAGTATGAGTCATGAGCATTGATGCTGCTCAGCTCTGATTGCTGTAATCGGTGTCGCGATGCATGCAGAGGGCACTCCTGCCTATTGGACGCAACTGTACGATCGATCTGAGCGATCTTTTCAGCACCCCACCCAAATCGGGTAGGACACGACATTCACTCGAGGAGAGGATCCGCTGCCACGGGATCTCTCGAATTCACTCCCCCCGGGGACTCAGTCAAGCCAAGCCCAGCACCGATGTCTGCTGCTCCGCTGTTGCAGAAGCGCATCCAGTACTACACCACAATTCATGGCCACGTCACGTGGGTAGCGAAGACTTGTCCGCGCCTTACGGTGTGGCTGGCCAGCTCGGTCCCCCAGCCGGCCCGCCGGAAGCCACATCTCGAGACCAGCCCGACGTCTCCACAGCGGAGGGGACGTCTCCGCAGCCAAGGGATCGAGTAGGTGTACCCTGTACGTATGGATCGGCGTATCGCGACCGCAGTGGCCGGTTCAGGAGGTCAGGCGGCGGCCGGTTCAGCGGCAGCGGGCGCAGTCACGTCTCGAGATCTCGCTACGGAACGACGCGATCAGCAGCCGGGCGATCGCGATCCTCCTGGACCTGGGGTGGCGCCGGGCATGCAGTGCAATGCGCGTACGGTCGGGGCACGGCGATATGCAGCAGGATACGACAGGGTGTCGGGAGATCTCGGAGCTGGCGTCGTGTGCGTAATGGAAGGTCCGGTTCGCACGCATGGTTCACACGGGAGGATCACGGCATGCAGCACCCATCATCAACAGGCGCGTCACTCTCATCCTCAAGAGCCAATTAATTGACTCGCGGGACCGAGATCTCCAGAGATCATCGAGAGCGCTAGACTACCTGAGCACGTTTGATCGGGGCGTGTATTCAAATCCAACCTAGAACGGTTGGTTCAAAATCGATCCGAAAATCGTAATACAATCTCAGCCCCGCCCAATCCAGACACACACACCCTGCAAAAGAAATTGTTTTGCAAATCCGAGGAGATTGGAAGGAATCGGCTAGATTACAGCTCACCTAGAAAGGGTCAATCGGCATGAAAAGCAACGCAGGATACGTGCCCCATGCACGCAAATCTCACCGGAATTCCAAGGTCCCCCCCAAAAAGCTCACCCCATCGCCGCTGCCTACGCCGCATCGCAAATACTAGGGGAGGAAAGGAGCCAAACCGCCGGTGAAGGGGGGAAAAAGAAAAAAAGAAAAGAAATTAAACTAGGAGATGGAGATCCTCCGGGGCGTGCGTACGTGGGGGGTGACAGGCGTCGAAAGCGAGAGGCGAGGCAGGGAAATCCCGCCCGGATCGCCGCGCGGGCCCCACCCACCTCGGCCGGAGCCTGGAGGCGTGGGCCCCGCGGATCCCGCTCCCGGATCGGCCTGGCCCGCGGGCCCGGGGAGGGAGGGGGTTTACTCGATCCGGGCGCCTCGGATCCCCTTTGAGATCTCGCAGGATTTCCCTCGCATTACTCCCCCCACTCCTGCTATCCGCTGCCGAGTCGCCTCCCCCCTCCTTCCCTTTCCACACCTGTATATATACGCAAGCCGCGGCGCCTCCGCCTCCCACCGCAACCGGACTTGTTCTTGTTCATTCACGAGGCGCAGAGAGATTCTTCGATCCCACTCCAATCCCATTGCGGAGCAAGAGGAGATTCGATCGGTTGTTGCTTCGCCTCGTGTTCGGTTGGAGATTTGATTGTCTCTTCTGCTGCAATGGCTGCCGCTGCTCCGTCTCTGGCGCCGGCCCCGTCCCCTGCCCCGGCGGCGAAGGTCGCATCGCCCAAGGCCGGCGACAGGAAGGTGGTGCCGGTGACGGCGGCCGACGTGGTGGAACTGGCGGAGAAGCACGTGCTGGCGGTCGACGACAGCTCCGTCGACCGGGCCGTCATCGCCAAGATCCTCCGCAGCTCCAAATACAGAGGTAAATTTCGATCGATGTGCGATCAAAGTGTGCTGTTCCTTCTTGATCGACGAGTGATCGACTCGGCAGTTATGAATTGGGAGGCTAAATCGTGTGTTCTCGAATCTTTGCAGTGACCACTGTTGAATCGGCGACGAGGGCGCTGGAGCTGCTCGCGCTCGGCTTGCTGCCCGACGTGAACATGATCATCACGGACTACTGGATGCCCGGGATGACCGGGTACGAGCTCCTCAAGCACGTCAAGGAGTCGTCCAAGCTCAAGGAGATCCCGGTGGTGATCATGTCGTCGGAGAACGTGCCCAACCGGATCACCCGGTGCCTGGAGGAGGGCGCCGAGGACTTCCTCCTCAAGCCCGTCCGCCCCTCCGACGTGTCCCGGCTCTGCAGCCGGATCAGATAATCGCCCGGCATCTGCAGGGACTGATTACTCTTAGGGAAGAAACCATTTTTTGTTTTTCTTTTCCCCATTTTTTGGACATAGATCCGCCGCCGCCGCTGCCTCAAACAAGAAGCTAACATTTGGGGCCAAGGAAGATTAGTTAGGTTAGGAATGGGGGAACGAGCAGAGCATATGCTTGCTTGCTCCCTCGTGTGATCCGATCGCTGCTGCAAAAGATGCCCAGCAAAAATGGAACAGAGTTCCTCTGAATATGTTGTTCAGAGACCAAGCTGTTGAAAAAAATTTTGTCATCAGGGCAAACCTGTTAACCTTTCCAAGATCAGAGAGCTTTTGACAGACCACTTCCAGGATTAGCAGTTACTAATTCTGTTCACAACCCATTTGTTAATTCACATGGCGATCACGGTTCATCCACGATCTGTCCATGATTGATACCCCCAAGAAATGATTGGTGGTTTGCTAATCAGCTGGGACCTGCCATGATTTGTACGCATGCCATGCGCCAGTATTATTGCATCCACTAGCACGATCTCCTTGTGCTAGCTGTGGGGGGAATCAAATCGGAAAGAGATTGTTATTCCTGTTCGTTCTTGTGCGTATCGTATCGGCAAAGTATATACAATGCAACCGTTCTTGGCTGGCTGTCGTAGGTGAGCTGTTGCTGTATGCGGTGTGTAAAAATTAAAGAAATGAAAAAAGTCCAAGGGGAGGAGGAGAGGATATGATAGTAAAGACAGTGGAAGGATCTCTTCAAAGATTTGCTTACCTGGAAGCGGATTCTGCAAAAAGGACCCTGCAGTGTATGTGGCCCTGCCTGCCTCCGGATGTGGTTCTGGTTGGAACGTAGTAATGTTTGCTGTCCTGCTGCCCGGAACCTGCAGGATCGCGAGAGGATCCGCGCGATTGACAGGTCGGTGTGCGCGACTGTTGGGTCAGGCCAGGCATGCCCCAGGAAGGATCTCATCGATCTGAAAACTCTGAATTCTTGTGTTCTAGAAGAGAAACGTCAAAGCTAGAGAGCCAGCCCAGACAGGGTTTGTTGCTGAAGAAGTCCACGGCGACTTCTTTTTCCCCTTTTTCTTTTATGAAAATGATTTGCGAGATTGACTTGATTTTGCTCTGAATTGTTTACGGGATAAAAGGGATCGGTCTGCCATTGATTATGCAGGAGCATTTCATATTTCATTTCACATATGAAAAAGTCTACATGACCCCTCCCCTATTATGAGTAGACTACCTAACCCCCTAAACTACAAAACCATATATCTTACCCCTTCATCTTTGTAAAACCATTCAAATAACCCCCTAGGATGGTTTTGTACAGTGGTTTTGCCACGCTGGCATAATGACTTGGATTAATATGTTGACGTGGACCAGCTGCCTTTTGTCGAACACCACGGCCCCCATGGGCGCGCATGTACAGCTTCGGACGAGCAAGAGATCGGTCTGGACACACGTAGGGGAAAGGTGACGGCATGTAGGCAACGGTCACAGAGGGTGAGCGTTTGGCAAAATTGAAGCAAGCGCATGTCAAATTGGAGCACAACCGGAAGAAATCAGCCATTCCCTGAGCCAAATCGAAGCAGAGGGCTGGCAAAATCGAAGCAGAGGCTAGAGGCAGGCAAATTGAAGCAAAGGTGGGCAATCTCGGAGCACAGGTAGACGAAATCTAAGGTCACGTAGGCTAAATTGGAAGACGGGATGGTGAAATTGGTGGTGTTGTGCTATCAGTGGCAACGAGCATGGACTTGGGCAGCAGCGCGGCGCCCACGCGGATGCCTCCATGAGTTGGCTGCCTTCAGAGACCAAATTAATTTGACTGATTTTTGAACTTGGCTGTGCTGTTCAATGGTGGCAAGTGCTGGGAGTGATGTTATTGGATGGGAGCGACAAAGATGCTCTAGCCGTTGTCCACGGCGGCGACCTCTGTGACGAATCTGAGGGTTTTGCTCGTGGTTTACATCGACAGCGGGTGTGACCTTATGAGGGTGTCAGACCTCGTCGGCGAGATAGGATGAATCAGGGGACCTAGCTGGTAGCGGAGAGAAACAAGGGAGCTTGTCACTTGTGGGCTCGTGGCGGAGAAGAACGGAGGGGCCGGCCACCGGCAGCGCCGCTCGTGGTCTCGCGGAGGCGCGTGATTTTTCCTGAGACTGGTGAGTCAGGTAGGTTCCATAGAAATAAATAAAAAATTTAGAATTCATGGAAATCAATTGTTGTGCCACTTACATGCAAGGTCGGTGTCAGTCGATCCACGTCATCATCTCAGTCTACCTTAGCGTGTCATCATAGTGAAACCACTAAACAAAATCACTATACAAAATCACTATAGGGGTTATTTAAACGGTTTTGCAAATGTTGAGGTGTTAAACATCCGGTTTTGTAGTTGAGTCTTAATACGTTGGGGGGTTATACGTTGGGGGGTTATGTAGACGTTTTCCTTTCACATATTAAAGCAAACGCGTTCTAGAAGCTGGCCTGGACTGGACCCCTCCCTTTGGTCTCTGTTTCTTACTTCAGGAGTCCAAGGCCTTGATTGTATCACCAATCTCCGTTTGATTCGCATCAATCATCCGGCCGAAACGAAGTTCCTCCTAGCTTTTCACTACTCGACAGCAAGAGGATGACAACCACGGCGACCTGAGTTCCGTGTCCTTTACCGGGCATTCGCACATTCAATTCGTTTCATGTATTGTTTGACAGTGAGGTCACTTCCCCTGAACGGGCGGCAGATTAAGGGTCGACCAGGCTCACTTTGAGTGTGACTGAGAGAAGTAATCAGATAGTAGACTTGAAATCTCAGGAAATACTTAGTTGAAAAAGAAAAGAAATCTCAACGGATTGATGCCAAAATGCCGTAGAGGGTTGAGCTGCATTTTTCAGAGGAGGAAGGCACGTAGAACGCACGGCGACTGCTGGCGTGCATGCAACGCGAGTGGCCTCGCGTCGCGTCGCGCCACGGACGCGATCGCTTCGTTGCCCCTGCCTGCTGCCCCCGTACCGTGTCACCCCCACATGCTACGGCCCACGGCACATGCCGGTCATCGTACTCCACAACTTGTAGGCTGTAGCGCTATCATATCCTGGAGATGGACGAACGTTCTTCTCACAGTACGAGCAGGAATTTGGTGGTGCTAGTCTGCTGCTAGTGAATAGGGTGTTCGGTTCGTCTGCTGCTTTTTTCTGCTAGGGGAACGTTGTCGCCGTGCACCATGGAAAAAACATTTATAGATGTGCAAATCACCGGCAGAATCGAGTGATGAGGCTGCGTTGAAGGCGAAAGGGAATAAGGCATGGAGGAGTTTGAGCAAGGGACAAACCTGCCGTCAGGGTCGGCCGGATCACTCCATCCCCAACCCCAGCGTTGGCTGGCGTCCTGGCTTCACGAGGGAAACGTGGGCGGCCGGCGTGGGAGCCATGACAAGAGGAGGAGGAGGAGGTGGAGGAGACGGGCCGGGGCCGGGGCCGCGCGGTCTGTTGGTTGGTTGGTTCGCCTGGGGCGGGCGGGGTCGCCACGATCGCCGGCGCCGGGATTGTTCGGCAGTATCGCGCTCGATCGGGTCCCGAGGCACGGCACCTCGTGCCTGTGATGGCGGCATGTCAAGCGAGCCAACGTTGGCGCACAGTGACCGGGCTGGTTTGGCTGGCGCGCCGGATCCGGTCGGGTCGGGTCGGGTCAGGTCGGCCTTCACGCTCGGGCGGCCCCCCTGAAATATTTGCGATCTTCGTGGATGGGCCCCTGAAATCTGTAGGCTACGGACAAGAAGAAGCAGCTGGTGGAGTGGTCGACACTGTTTGGAGCCCGTACGGCCACCGGTAATTGAAAGTTTGTAAATACTGCCGGGGGTAATTGAGGTGCATCATCGAGACCTTAGTTTCCAATTTAGGAGTAGTAAAATTGACATTTTGTCATAAATGCGCAACTGTATTATTTTGTTTGCATTTGTGAATTATTGTCCAAACATTGACTAATTAGGTTCAAAAGATTCGTCTCGCAAAGTACAACAAAACTGTGCAATTAGTTTTTGATTTCGTCTACATTTAGTACTCTATGCATGTACCGTAAGTTTGATGTGATAGGAAATCTTCTTTTTGCATAGTGGTAAAGTTAGGATTTTAGAGGAAACTAAACAGATCCTGAAATTGCTAGGATAAATTTTTGAGTCGTTTACCATCCGCACACGCAGGGAGTACATTGCGTGTTTGAAGTGTGCAGCTGGGCGCGTGGAAAACTGCCGGACTGCAGGCTCATCCGTCGCTGTTGAGACTGACACATTGCCGCGGGGCTGTGGAAGAGACGGTTCGTTTTCCAGTCTTCTAGACCTCGGGGTCTTGGACTCCCCGCGCATGCCTTTGTTTTTTCTCCACCGGAGACCCGGTGCTGCCGCTGCTTTGTTTGAACCGCCTCCGCTCCCTCGCGACAACGTCCGTCGAGTCCCTGTCTGAACGGATGCGAGTCACGCTGCGGATCCCGCCCATGATTTGCTTTCTCTCGGCGGAACGAATCCCGGGGGGTTGCTTTTGGCGCGATAACGAGACCGCCCGCGTCAAGTCGTCCCGGACCCCGGATGGATGGATGGATGGGATGGGATCCCAATTGCCGCGTCGCTTTCTTTCCACAGCCCCGGTCTGAATCGATGCAACACGACGGTTGCGTGTGAAGTTTCAGCAAAGCTTCCGGGCGCACACATCCGGGGTGGGCTAACACGTACTGATGCGTACGTTACGAGCTACGATACTGATGCTACTGCACGTGTCACTCTCCAACAGCACATACGCAAACTGACGTGCCGCTTTCTCACAGTTTCTCTGTTAGGATTACTCGACCACCAGGATGGATGGCACGACTCTCCTGTCCGGTGTGCACCAGCCTACTGTACAAAAATACAGAGAAAGATACAGCAGGTAGGCGCGAGACGTGCACCCCATCTCGAAGCCCAGCACAGCTAATTGGTAGCCAGATACGTGTACGTGCTGGCTGATGCAACGGTAGCTGACGGGGCACTGCTCGTCTTAAAGAAAGCAAAGCCGTGCCTTTTTGCTACTGCAATTTGATTTCGTAGGATCCAAGAGTTGGTGCCGAGTCTACGAGCAAATCTTAGGAGTATGAGAGTTGCGAGACAAAGAGATCCCAAATGAGGAAGGACGATCTGACTTTATGGTAGTTGAAAATACCAAAGGCAGCACGGTGGTTAAGCTCTACGTCAGATCTAACAGCGCGCGGCGCCTCAAATGGGCGTCCAAGTGCCAAATAGAGCAGTTGCACGTACGGCAACCGAAACTAAGCATGTGGGATAAGACATGATGCAAAAGAAGGGCTATACAAAGCGATAGTAGAGGTAGCACTCTCGTTCGGCCATGTAATTTAAGTTGCTGCAAAAATTTGGCCGAACGGGATGGTCATTAACGTAGGTGCTTCCGCTCCACTTCATACAACGGTGGCTGTCAAGCTCGAACAGGCAAATCAAATGTCGACTTGGAATTGTCTAGAGCTGCCAATCGATTGCAGATAGTCCCAGCTTCTCTAGGATCTGATTTGTTTTGGAAAAGTGCCTGGTAATCATGAAATCATAGCAGCACATGAGAAAGGATACAAGGATAATCACAGCAAAAGCTAGCACTTCAGCTATTTGGACCCCCCCCCCCCCCCCCCCCCCAAACAGGGTTTGAGATGCTGAGGAGATCATATCGATGTTCCATGTATCGGGTCTCAGCTAATGCTCACACGGCAGTAGCCATTAACACTTGTAAGTGAAAAGGCAAAAGTAACATCATCAAGTTGGCAAAAAACAAGACAGGACATGGCGGCCAAAAGCAATGGACCGACAATTGCATAACATGCAGTGCTGGTGGAGTTAAATATTTTTCATGGGATAGATCATTATCGACCCACTGAAACCTCAGCGTGAGCACAGACACTAGCCATCTGTGGGCATCCACACGGCTTATCATCAAATAAGCATAATGGTGAACAAACCAAGCAATTCAATACCATAAATGGTAGGAATCTTCATTAATCTTGCTATCAAAGTATGGCCCCAACAAACATGAATCCCAAAATCCTTCATCATTTCTTTACTTCTTTAATCTGTTTTATTTGATTATCTTGGGGGGTGAAGATGAGTCTTAATCTAGGAAAACAGTATAGAAGAAAGTTTATTTAGAGAGAAGAAACAAACCTGCATCCAAAGAAACCCCGGTTTGCAGACAGGCCTGATGGGTGAGCTGATTTCAAAATGTGGTGTTTTGTTTCATCAATCAATCTGCAAAACAGTACAAACATGCACCCAGTGAACCCCACCGCCACATATCTGGTCATGCTATGTGCTGGAACTTGAGTTCAAGTCTACCTTGTTTTCGATTGAGCAGAATTTCCCCAAAGAAGAAAGACCAGTCCTGATCTCTTTTGTGATATAGTCTTAATGACAGCATCAGTAAACTCCTCCCAACCTTTTTTGGCATGTGAGTTTGCTTGATGCTCCCTCACTGGAAAGACAAGATTTCACAAGCTAATCTCAGTGTATCACAAAAGACATAACCCACAAGCATGGAATAACAGATAGGACTATGATTTTGAATAAAACTAAGGGAACAATGAAAACAAAAATAAGAGCACAAAACAGCCTCAAGGTTATGCTACGATAGGCATTACAAGCGTGCAAAATTTACTCTAATATCATCATCAAAATTCCAAAATACAAGACTGTCAATAACATGCAACCATGCAAGACCATGCCGCACTTGTCGTTCTCAAAGCACAATGGCCTTTTGGCAACCATAACTACATAAGGCTTCACAACTAGTATGTTGGCAATTCTCTTTCAACTTTGGGTTACTCTAAAACACGACTAGTATGCATGCACACTAGATCTGTAATAACTTGTGATCACAGAAAATCAACAGGCAGTAGGGTTCAGTTGGGACAGGAGCTTCGTGCAAAGATAAGACATATCTAAGCCTACTTTTAGGAGTGATAAGGAAATGAGTTACAGAAAAGAGGTGTCAGAATTTTCCAGGGCTCAATCAAGTGAGCTGGAACATAATTTGAATCAAGATACAGGAAATCGGTATGGATAAATCTAAATACAGCTGTAACTAGAAGAATAGAGTGAGGCACATTTAAGTATAACCTGAACATAGATGTACAATAAAAACATTTACAGCAACATGGTTTGGTTAAGATTGCAGACAGATAAGAACTAAGGGGAGCTGGGAAAATAGATCTTTTGTTCATATGGAGAAAACAACCATACCAGTCAGTACGGTATTGAGCATAAGAACACCCTGCAAAATACACATGTTTTTGTCCAAGTTAATGAATATCTCCAGAAGCCAGAAAGAGAAAAATTATGACATTAAATGAGGAATTTTTGTAAAAGGTGTTATGTACTCCCTCAGTCCCAAATTATAAGTCATTTTGGCTTTTTTAGATTCATAGGTTTTGCTATGCACCTAAATATATAATTATGTTAGGATGCATAGTAAAAGGTATGAATCTAGAAAACCTAAAACGACCTATAATTTGGGACAGAGGGAGTAAGAAGCTAAAGGAGCATCAGCGCCGTCATTTTGTTAACCCTCACTTTAAAGTAACCAATACAATTTTAACCACAGCAAACACTTTATTTTCTAATTTTCTTGCATAGGTCCTTTATTTAAAATATATCGCAATCTTCCTTAACCTCTTCCAATGAACTCACTTAGTTACTAATAACCAACTCAGGAAACTAATCCATTCCATGGCATCCATGTGGCATAAAGCATGGAAAATAAACATACAAAGGGCCTGTTTGTTTGAGCTGCAGCTTTTGAGCTTTTCTGAAAAGCTGTTGATGGCTTTTTGCTTCTGAAAAGCCACCACTAGCTTTTAGAAGATGTGTTAAGCTTTCTGAGCTCAAAAAGCTACGAAAAGCTCATAAAACTGAGCTTTCCAGCTTTCTATATAAACTCAGCTTTTCTGGGCTTCCAACTTTTCGGAAGCTACACGAGAAAATCGCTGTTTGTTTGAGCTTCTAGCTTTTCACGCTGAGAAGCTGCCAGGAAGCTCAACAAATAGGGCCAAAATTGTCAATACTAGCAGATTCCTTGGATACAATAGATAGTGAAAGAGTGTAATGCCTTTTTCTTGTAAATTGTTGTCCCATAGGTCATGATATATCAATGCCCGTATCCTCTTCTACGACAAGATTGAATATGAAATCATCTTACCTGCACAGCCCATCTTTCCAAATTTCCATGTGATGGCACAGTACAACCTAGGTCCTTTTCCAGCTCTTTAAATATGTTACCTAAGCTGGAAGGTTTTTTTATCCCCTCCGGTACTGAGAAAGATAATCCCATGGCCTGACCAGGGCCATGATATGGATCCTGAAAAGTAAGCATAGTAAAATATGAGCACTGAGAAACAATAGCAGAAATGCGTTTTGACCCTTACAGATGGCATGTGGCTTATTTTGTAGATGAACTATTAGTCTGGCACTAATAACATTACCTTGAACACAAAAAGTTCGAGATAACAAATGCAAAAAAAAACCCTCTGAACTCACAAGTCACAAACTAGTTGCAAGATGAAGCAGCTGGTTTTGCTATATTAATGCCAACTAGATTAAAGTACAACGGACATGGAGCATGACCTATTCAATGTCCAAAGTTCTATGCAGCAAAGCTTAATCAAATGAAAGCTGAGCAGAAGGTGAGGAAATGATATAACAAGGTAGCATCTTGACACCAATCAACAATTCTAGCCAATATGACCTAGCACCAAGCAGGCTAGCAGCATGATAGGAAAACAAACTGCAGACATGGGTATTATGATATCTGAAACTGTGCAAAAATACAGGCAGCATAGGCTCAAATTAGTTAACTCAAAAGCCAATAGATCTTATAGCACAATGCAGACACAAAGAACAGAAGCAAACATTTATGTAACTGAGCTGCAACGTGTGAATGATCCATCTATGTTTTTGTTTAGCACCAGTGGGACAAAACAACTTTGGATAACAGTCAGAATAACTGAACCCTGTTTACACAGTAAGGCTATCATATCCTCAAATTAGAAAATTGACGTTACACTACCAGAACTGCCACACATTACCACTGCAGAACTACTAAAAAGAAGGTGCTGCAAATAACAATACTACCAATTCTTGTGAATGCACGCCAACAAAAACAAGGTGTTGCCACCTCATTATAGAATAATCAGATCGGTAGTGTAACATTATTGATCATCCAAATAACCAATCGTGCATCTATTCATAACTCTATAACAAATTTGCCACAAATGGTAAACTGCGTATGGATAATGAAGAATTGGCCGCACCACAGTTCCTGCTGCTATGCAGTACAACATCTACATGATTCCATAGCTTAGCAGCTTAAAACTCAAGAGGCAGGTTCTGCTCCTGGGTATGAATGATGATAAGGTTGGAAGCATGGGTACCTGGCCGATGATAACAGCCTTGACGCGGTCGAACGGGGTGGCGTTGAGCGCGTGAAAGACGAGGTGCGGCGGCGGATAGACGGGCAGCGGGCCGTGCAGCCGCTCGTGGGTGACGAAGCGGCAGAGCTCGAGCGCGTAGGGCTTGCGCAGCTCCCCGTCCAGCGCCTCCACCCACGTCTTCTCCACGAGGAGCTCCTCCAGCTTCGCGGCGCCCCCCGACGCTAGATAAACCACCGCAACCAAACAGCGTCACTCACACGACCGACCAGATGGGCGTCGTACGCGCGGAAATGGAACCCTAGGGGGCGAAGGGAAGGAGGTCCGGGGCGTACCTTTGGCTTTCGATTCGGCGAGGCGGAGGTTGCGGCGCGCTCGGGCGAGCGCGAGGTTGGTGTCGGCGCGGCGGCGCTGCTCCGGCGTGAGCGATGAGGGGGATGAGGAGGAGGAGAGGGAGGCGCTCGCCGGGGCGGTAGCGCCCGCGCGGAGGCGCTTGGCGGGGCGCGTGAAGAAGTCGGCGATGGTCTTGGGCGCCGTCGGGGTGGGAGGGGACGGCGGCATTGGGCTCCGGATTTGGAGAGATTTCGGGAGGGCGGCGGAGGGGCGGTGTTTTGCTCTGCAACTGCAGGTTTGCTTGGGATTTTATCGGGGGCTACGAGTCGTTCGACTTCGAGGGCGGAGGAAATGGGCGCGCGTCGCGAGGAGGCAGGCAGCAGTGGGGAGGGGAAGAGCTGCGGCGGCAAGGCTACCGATTTTGGGCGCGCGGGGCGATGGAGTTGGCGCCACGGACCTCGGCGCCGGTGGATTCGCGTGAATTGGCCCGCATTTCGCAGTGAATTTTGCACTTTTGCTCGCGCGTTGTGGCCATGCCCAAATTCGACGTGTGGTGAAATGGCAAAATCAGGTCACATCCCCAGACTGCCAGATTTACCAGCAACTAAAAATTGACGCGGCAATCGTCGTCGCCGTCAGACTCGCCGCTTCTGTTGCGTTTGTGTTTCCCACAGGCGCGGGCTTCCAAAGCCCAAAACTGGTGCGGCACAAAGCGTTGTGGGCCGATTTGGGCCGGAATGAAGTTTGGACCTACTCGTCGTCAAAGTCGTAACGCAAAATATTGTGTTCATTTCTTCTTGTGGGTACGCGAAATACAGTTCAAACGATTTGATCCCAACAAAAGCCACAAATATAAATCGCTCCACACGATCACAATTCACAAGCCTACTAATTTCACCTCAGAAAAAGATGAACGGAACGCGACCTGGGAACCGGTACTACTAGATAATTATATCGACGAACTAAAAAGATATGCACGAACGCCCGTCCAGCCACAGCCAGCATTCGCAAACTTAGACGCCGATCATGACGACCGGCAGCGCCATCGCCACGGCGGCAATGGCGCCGGCGAGCGCGCTGGTGCCTGGCGCGGCGCCGCTCGGGTGTGGCGGGGTAGGAGGTGCCGGCGGCGCCAGGGGCGACGGCGGGGGCGCGCCCTGGCCGATGACCTTGACGATCATCCTCTGCCCGCGCTCGCAGTGGCCCGTCACGCCGCTGATGAAGTAGAAGAGGCCCGGGCGGTCCAGCTCCACCTCCGTGTCGCCGTTGTTGGAGAAGAAGATGGGGTGCGCCGCGCGGCAGTTGTTGTAGTCGTCCTCCGTCACCACCATCACCGAGTCCTTCTTGTACTTGAAATCTGCACGCATCATCAGTTGAGTTGGCAAGAGAACGGCATGCATGCACACATGCATGGCCGTGGCGAGGATCTATCGGATCAACGACGAGGAAATGGATCTTACGGACGCTGTCGCCGACGAGGAAGCGGTTCTTGGACGCCCACTGGTTGTACCTACCGCCGTCGCTAGCCGGCGGCACGACCCACCCGTCGTCGCCGCCGACCTCGAAGGCGGTAGCGTCTCCGCGGCGGCACAACGCGCCGAGGAGGGCGAGAAGAAGCGCAAGTGAAACGAGATTCGCCATCGCTGCAGCCGTGTTCTTCGATCAGCACCGATAGATGCGCAATGGCTAAAGAGTTTCCCCGCGGTGGCAGGAGGAGAGAATTAATAGGGAGGAAGGGAGTGGAGGTGGGTGGTCGTGGTTAGAGTCTCGAGGAGGGAATCGTGGAGACCGCGAGAACGTGGGGGCGCGCGGGCGGAGTTGGCTCGCCGCGGGTCGTCGTCCATCGCCGCTCTCGTCGTGTTGACCGCGCGCGCTGGTACCTTGCGGGCTGTTACTTGAACGAATGAAGTGGAACATGTATGGTTTACCTATCCGATGATTCGGAACAATACGATAGTTGTTTGATTATTTAAATATCACAGATAATAGTTCATACATATCAGACCATAGTTCATACATATCAAACAATACCAGACCATAGTTCATACATACCAAACCATCAACCACCGTAATTTCAATTCATGTGGTTAGCAAAATATTAGGATCAACACCAACAAGCTAAAAAATACCACAACGCAGTTTAGGACTAGGTACAACACACAGTTACTATTATAAACCACCGTAGATTACAGTTCTAGTGGTTAGCAAAATATTTAGATTGCTACTTATAGATCGGCACCGAAAGTTGCAACCCATATCATTTTGCTTGACAGGGGCAGCTTGTAAAAGGTTCTTGCTTGTGGTGGATGGTCACACAAATAAGCATAGTAGTGATCGAGATGGGCTGCATCAAATCCAAGGATACTCATCATGGCATTATAAAGTCTCTTAGGAATGTCACCATCTGAAGTAATGGCCTTGGTGACATTTGTTATGGCTGCTGCTAAGTTCCCAAGGCTCTAGCTAATCATAGTCACCATGGTAATGTTAGGATCTTCAACAGTGACCTTAGTCTTCTTTGGTGGTGGTGGTTTAGTACCTAAGGACTCCCCGCCAGTATTGTTGACAGACATTGTCACCTCATCAGGCATTGCCCCTACTTGATCATTTGTAGGTGAAGCATCTTCAATGTCTTTTGGTGCATTATCTGTTTCAGTAACCTTTGTAGCAAGAGGGTCATTTGCTCCCTTGGCATATGCACCAGTTGCCAAACTATTGCTAAAGATAGTGGCCATCTCATGCTAGTGCTCATTTGGAGTGTTTAAGTAGTTGGCATCCTCACGATGGTCCTAGCAGGCAAAATACATTGATGCCATGAATTTTAGTAAAATATTAAGACTCATATGGCAACAATTTCAACAAACCAAGAAGAGCATATGGTAAAAATTTCAATCCAATAATAACAATCATATGGCAAGTAAACTAACCCGAATATGACCAATGTAATGCTCTCTCTCAAGGGTTATGGTGCAGCTTTCTTCGTCCCAATTAGCTGCACTCAAGCTTTTTAGCTTCACAATCTTTCCATAAATCTTTTTCCACTTTCTAAGGTGGTGGTTGCTAACTTGCGTACTAGTGACATGAACACCCAGACACTCATTCAAAGCCCTTGCACAGGCATTCGGATGAACTTGCTTGAAGCCTGAAGAGGTTTTAGTGCCACTAGCCACAAGGTGAGACAAGTAGCTTGACATAGCACTTGTCCATTGAATTGCACCTCCACCATGTGCAGCCAAGTTATCTCCCTAATGTTCCTAGTCCATCTCCTACAACATACAAAAGAAACACAAGAATTCATAATATAGAAAAATTATTCATATTAAATCAGCAAGGATTCATATCAAAACAGCACAAGCATTCCTATTAAAATAGTAAAAGGATTCATATTACAACATCACAATGGTTTCCACTAGGCACAACACAATGGTTCATAGCTGCTACATAAATTCGAGAAAATAAACAACACAAAAAATAGTTCATTGGTACAATACAAAGCACACTATTAATGTCCATAGTGATTTTGACAATCTGCCCACATCGCTTCAGCAATTAATTGCTTCTTGTCAACCATAAACCTATGGTCATTTGCTAGCTGCCTTGTCGTCCTTCGAGGGTTAGGTGTCCAATTGCTCTCTGGTGGAATGAAACGGTCTGTTCCTTGAGAAATAACCTAATTGTGAAGGATGCAACAAGCTAGGATAATATCAACTTGAGTGCGAAAGGGGAAGAATGGGGTTGCATCATCAAAAATTTTGAATCTCCTCTTGAGCGATCCAAAGGTACACTCTATGGTCACCCGTAGAGAAAAGTACCTAAAATTGAACAACTCCTTAGTATTTTGTACAGGGTTATTCCCCTCAATCAAGTGATACCGTACAACACGGAACGATGGCATGAACCTAGATTTGGCTCCATATCCAGCATCAACTAGGTAGAATTTTCCTAAGATATTACCAACATGGTGATTAAATAAGGTTCAATTGAATTGGTATGGTCATAAATATTTAGAAACAATTTTGTTACCTTCCGGGATACATAGTCCATTCTCACGCTCTATTGCATCAGCTAAAACACACAGCATCATGTGCTGTCCCCTCCCAACCAGCCAGCACATATGTGAATTTCAAGTCAATATCTACCGTTGCCATAACATTTTGGGTAGGAAATGATTTTCTACCACGAAAGGCTGCTTCCATAGACTTACTAACAGATGCTCTTATATGTGTTCCATCAATAGCACTAATACAATCCTATTGTTCACATAAAAAAGTCAGAAACCAAAAGTTATAACCATACATCCCTAATCTAGGATTTGTCGTGTCATACCTTGAAGTATGGATCCATCTTGGGTTCCCTGCAATTTTGGCTTGGTCCTCCAATGAAGGTGGCCAAATAAGATCATTGCGTAGCTCACATGCCACTATGGTATGGAGGACTAATCCAAAGTACCGACTAACTGTTTCACCTGACCTATTGAAATTAGTACCAACGAATCTATTTCGTAGGTTGTGGCCAACTGTATTCAAGAACATGGCAACTTGTTCCTCAATGCATACATGATTAGTGTCACGTAACAGAGAGCGTTCCCTCAACACTTGGCACAACCAGAAAAATGAGATTCTTTTAAGCATTATCATTTTTGTGCAGGTCGTATCATCCCTGTAGATCCTTGTGTTAAGATACTCAATCCTAGAGTTATCCCTCTCCTCCATTGGCCCATAAGTAATACGTTGCCTCTTATGCTTAATAGTCTAGACGTCACAAACAAAGCCACCATACATGAAGTTGCATATGCTGTTGCAGCAGTAATAAGCATCAACAATTTTCTCCTAACGAGGTCCTTGTTATCCATCTACATTACCCAAAACAGTGCAAAACATGTATCAAGATTTTTAGGGATAAGAGAAATTAAACAACCGTGCTAATCTACTGCACCAAACAAATTAGTTTTGCACGCACAACATAAAAAAATAAAAGCACAAGCACATACAAGATTAGAACTACCAATTTTTACAACAATATAAGACACAAATCCTAGATCTACTCAAGTAGTACAGTCCACATTCGCAATGAAAAATTTCAGATCCATACCTTGCTTTAGGGAGAGAATGACAGAGTCACAAATTGCAGGGGGAATCTCGCTTCCTGCCACAAGAAAAAAAAGAAAGCTTCTCCATTAGGGCATGCCGTTGCTACCCCAAGATGAAGGAAAGGGAAGTGGGAGGGCGGAGGGGTAGTGCCGGCCTTACCTGGCCCTTGGTGTTGACCGTTGCTGGTTGCTGGAGGAGGTGCTGGAGTGGGCGGGGCACCGCCCAGCGCCGTTGCCAGGAGAGGAATGAGAGAAGAAACAGAGGGGTCGGGGAAAATAACGAGCGAAGGGGAAGCAGGTGGTGAAAAACCGAGCAGAGGGGACGGTTGCTGGAGGAGGCGCTGGAGTGGGCGGGGCGCCGCCCAGCGTCGTTGCTAGGAGAGGAATGAGAGAAGAAACGGAGGGGTCGGGGAGCGGAGGGGAAGCGGGCGTTGAAAAACCGAGCGGAGGGGAGGCAGGCGGTGAAAAGAAGAGCGCGCCTGGTCCTGGATCGGTCCGTTCCTTAGATTTGCCGCACCGCTCGGTTCAGGATGGGATAGGAATATTCTTGGAATCTGGATGGCCCCATCCTGCACTGCTTGGTTCAATTTGATCAACCAAACGTGGTGACCGTTTCAGATTCAGGACGGACTCGTACAAGTACCGGTTCATACAACAAACCAAACACTGCCTTAATTGCCAACTTCGTTTTCGGCTGGCGGGCCATTCGAGATGGGCTTCGTGACTACTTTTTGACGGGCGCGTCTAGATATCGCCGAAGGTGGCAAATCCACCGTTATCGCTTTCAGCGGCCCACAATCAACCCATAAACCCATCGTCTTCCTCTCTGTCTTTTTGGCTCACAAGCGCTGGCGCCTTCAGCTGCTCGCCGTCGTGCCCCCGCACCGCTACCGTTCCTCGTCTTCGAGCCGTTGGATCTGCCGCCACACCCACCGCCGCCCTAAGCCGGCTCCGCCGGGAAGTTCACCGTCATGCCCCCGCCTCCTCTATAGCCCCGGCAAACCCTAACCCCGAACCCGGTGGTCGACTTGAGAAAGAAGCAGAGGGGAGAGGATGGGAGGGAGATAACACGCGACTTGAGGAGGTCGTCACCCATGGGGCCCACTAACCGGTCTCTACCGTGTAGGCGACAAATTGTTAACCACCGCATACGCGACATATAGTCGCGCACCTTTCTGGCCCTACGTAGTATAATTGATAGGTCCCGCTTTCTGATCAGCTCGGCAGGCGCCGGATGAGACGGCGGTGACCAGCCAGCAGCGTCTGACCGCCGCGACGATCCGGCGAGGTCGGATGAGGATACGGTGTGGACATCTTGGTGTTCCTTGCTTCGTGCGGCTCCTGCACCTGCACCGGCCGTCCCGAGGCCGTGCACCAAAGAGATTCTTGCGGCAGCCTTTTTATCGTCGGCAACCGACGACGTACTGCCGGAGCTAACCACGACGGAGGTTGGAATTCCGAATTTGCCGATCCTAATAAATTCGCTACTTCGGAGCGGTCTTCGCCGCAATGGTATGATACTACGATGTATAGCGATCGATTCGAATCAGTACATTATTTGGCGAGGGCATCAACCTCTTACCCGTACAAGGATTCGTCCGCTATTTCGTGAGTCGATCGGAGGGGTGATCGTGGCGAACAATTAGGGTTGCACACGAGGCACTGGGCCCTGCACTCCTCCATTGTCTGATGGCAACTCTCGTGCCGTTCAAAAGACCCACAGCAGTAGCAATCCTGCAGGCCATGGCCGAAGCAATCGCAGTGCCCCCAGATGCAAAACACCACGTAGATCTTGCTCCCATCTAGTGATGTGGACCTGACACTGCTGACATCAGAAGAGAAGGTATCTCTAGCCTCCTGTATCACCGGACGACCTGCGACAGTAATTCATGCCGTCGGTGTCGATACGGGGGACATATGTGTCTACCACAAATTCGATGACAAGAAGCCAATATGATCGACAATAATGTATACTTACAGCGTCCAGGCGGTGATAGGCATCCAGAAAACACAATGAACAAAGCCATAGTCCTCACATTCAGTAGGCCGTCACTCATACCAGACACCTGCGTCTGAAGAAACTGGATTAGGGGGTCAGGACCTTTGTTGCCACCAATAAGAGCCCCTCTCCCCTTCATGTAAAAATTAAAGTCCCGCTGAAAGGATCTGTCCTAGCTGGGCTCACCTCTGGAAATAGTTATTAGCAAGTGTAGCAACACGTAGCAAATACGACCAATTATACCAATTTACTATACTTATTATATTCTATAAAAAGAGGTGACAGGTATTCTAGAGCTGTCGGAAAATTATACCCCACATCAAAAGATCTCATGCCACCTAATAATAACCAATAAACTGACAAAGAGCCATATCTCTTCTTCCTCTGCAGCTACCTATCTCTTCCTCTTCTCCTGCTTCGCTTCTGCAAGCTTTTTTCTTATGAATTTTCTAGTTTTAGAAAACCATGTTATAATAGATAGATTACTAAGATGAGGTGGAAAAGGTACAATTACCTGATCCCCCAAGCCAACTGTAAACATACATATCTTATCCCCTTAAAATATTGAATTAGCATATCTAAAATCTTGAGTCATTTTTTGCTTATTGTCGAATGACTTGTAAGGCAATGTTAAAACAAACATTAGGTGGAGGGAAACCTGAGTCAGGTGGCAGGGAAAGGTGTATATTCATAAAATTCACATATTGTTGAATCAAAGTGTAAGAAAATATTGAATGACGATCCTAGTGGACTTTAAAGTTATAGTGCTTAACCAGCTACCATAAGCCATATAGTAGAAGACTCGTTATAAACCAGCAAGCAGGAAGGTGGTGTAACAAACCTACCGACTTGGAGGAGTATTATCAGCTGCAACCATTTTAAGGCTCGCCCATTCATCAGCCTTGCTAGTGGTAGTGGCGGTGCCCTTACCCCATTCTCATCTCGATTCTCAACCCGTGTTCTCTACGACTAGATGTATTGCTCGTTCCACTCCACAGCTTACAACATCCATCTTGCGGCTGAAGTGAACCATGCATCCAAGTGGGAAGCAGCTCCGAAAATGACCTTCTTGACGTAGCATTGCATATTTCGTGGATTGATGTGTGCTGGCCGGAGGGGGCTCAAGCCCCTACCTCTTGGAGGCACAAGTCATCATGGAGAGAGAGAGAGAGAGAGATGCTATATAAGATCTCGTAGCTCATTGTGGCTATATGTTTGTCCGAGAGCAACAAAAGCCTTGGGCAATGGGCTTCGCCTGAAGCGGAGAAATTCGACGTTCACCATTTTTTACCACGTGAACAAAGAGACATGCGCATGAAGAGGTTGAATTCGGTCTGCATGCCCTATCGTGCTTCTGCGGTTCTGCCATCAAGGAAGATGTATATGTTGAAGAATGTTATCTTCCTATATGCTTCTACGTAGAGATGACAGTCGAGTCTAGATACCCATCATCTGCAGGGGTGTGAGCGTCAAATCGCACCAGTGGGTCAGGGCTCGAGATGGATGAGGGTCGAGCGCAAACATTTGTTTTCACGTGCATGTATTTACCAGGCCTTAAAATAAAGAGTACGTTCATTTAGTCGTTTGAATTTGAAATTTCAGACTTAGTTTCTTTTTATGCCATTGTGAGAGGAATATGGTTTCGGCATCTTGCTTAGTTGTATTTGCTACTTTAGATCGTAGTCTGGGTGCTAAATTCTTGCTGTACCCATTAAGAGGCATTAACGATGATGTAGTATTTGTTGTGCCATCAAGTATGAACACACGAATGACACGATGCGGGTGCTCGAGACCCGACAGGTGATCCGCAGGTGCAGGCGCAAATTTCCACCCGCAGGATGCCAAGAAAAAGATGGATCGCGTACGTTCTAGAAGTGTCGGATCAAGGCGTTCCGTACTTACCTCTCACACGACAGCGCAGCGCATGCTCCAACAACTTGACGCATGCCGCAGTAGCAGTACCAGAGATGGATGCCAAGCAGGCACGGCGTCCCTGTCGGGGAGTAGGGGAAGTGTGAGGGCAAGCGCCCGCTCGTTGGCATCGGGCAGCAGCACCAGCAGGGAAGGAAGCCGACCTCCCTCCCCCCGTGCGCCGCGACGCGAGAGACAGCCGCGCGCGTGGGTGGCGACGGCCGGCAGCGTGCAGCTAGCGGCCGCGACCGGCCCGCGCTCGCCCATGCGCTTGCCGCGACGGCAAAGGCGCCGTGCCCGTGCCTGCCTGCTCGCGCTGGCTCTCGCGTTGCGTGACGGCTGCGGCGACTGCACGTTCGGCGGCACGGCGGGTACTCGCCCCCGACTCGCGGACCCTTTCGGCGAGGGGGTCCCCGGCCGGTCCCCCTCCGTTCCGCCCGCCCCTCCTCGTCATGCCGTGGTGCGGCGCCCCATGCGACGCTGACATTTCGGCCGGGTTGCTTCCGCGGCGACGAAACCCATGGTTTTTCCTGGCTGCGACGAGGCGTTTTGGCTTCCCGGCGATGCCGCTCGTTCTAGGACTTGGGGATTGGATGTCGAGCTCGAGCAGGCCCTCTCGACGCCTTGCTGCTTGATGAAGCCGCGTTTGAGTATCGACTCTCGAGACAGATTCGACACACGGATAAAGCGTCAAAGGGATGGGAGTTTCAGAATTGGATGGATCACTGACCTGGAAGCATATTCTCCTCCTCTGTTGGTCAGTCCAGACCTTGGTCTTGTTTAGTTCTCTTTTTCCCAACTTTAGCACTATACAAAAAGAAGATTCCCCATCACATCAAACTTGCGGTACATGCATGGAGTACTAAATGTAGACGAAATCAAAAAATAATTGTACAGTTTTGTTGTACTTTGCGAGACGAATCTTTTAAGCCTAATTAGTCAATATTTGAACACTAATTCACAAATACAAACAAAACGCTACATTATGCTACAGTGCTGACGCAGTGATTTTGGTTGTTCAAAATCGGGCAACTAAACATGCCCCAGATTCGTTCAAACAAAGTGATTAGCATGCGCTACGATGCCCATGCCCCCCAACACAAGTATGCATCTCAAATTCCTCATACATAAGTACATACTATTATATGCCGCAAAATTACAGAGACGGATTGAACATTTGTAACACATTTTCCTTTCCACAAAGCATCGGTCCCACATACACAAAAGGGTGCAAAATGCAAAGTATCCTCGTATGTGGCCTCCTCTTTGACACACAATTTTTTACTAACAGACTCGCCCACCCAAACCTGCCTTCGGCTACGACACTTACCCAGCCTGCCCTGTAGCAGAACACTATTAGAACTCAACTGTAGCAGTATACAATAGCCACGTGTATAGCTAGCTACACGCACGCTTGCAGTCAGAGGTGGAGTGACAGCTATACACACGTCTTCCCGGCGGGTCCCGCCATGAAGGCGCCCAGCTCGGCGTTGCGGAGGCCCAGCGCCGCGCGGAACACGCCGTTGACGGCGTCCGACAGACGGTCCAGCCGCGCCGTCAGCTCCTCCGTCCGCTCCTCCACCTCCCGCGCCGCGGCGCGCAGCGCCGCCTCGTCGCCGCCGCCCTTGCCGTCCAGCACCGACGCGAGCCTCTGGACGGCCTCGTCGATCGCGTCCACCTCGCTGGCGTTGGAGACGGCGAGCGCCGAGAGCTGGATGGACACGGCGTTGAACGGTTCGGCCCAGGGGAAGTCGCCGCCGGAGACCCGCGGGAAGACGGTCGCGAGGGCGTCCCCTCCGAGGACGGCGGCCGCGGCGGCGGCAGCCAGCGAGGAGACGGCGTTCACGGCGACGAGGACGCGCGCGGCGGCGGAGAGGCGGCCGCGGGGCTGGTCGAACGGGAGGGAAGGGAGCGGGGGCGGAGGGGACGCCGAGCTGCGGTCGTCGCGGTCGGCGAGCGCCACGCGCGCGCGGCCCGTCGACGACGACGCGACCAGGTGGAGCGCGAAGCGGGCGAGGAGGCGGCGGCGGCGGAGGCGCTCGAGGCGCGCGGTGATGGCGTTGCAGGCGTCGAGGAGCGCGACGCCGGCGTCCAGGTGCGCGGCGACGGCGGCCGCGTCCCCCTCCCCGGCGAGCGCCTGCGCCGCCTCCGCGAGCGTGAGCGCGAGGAGATCGGCGAGCCGCGCGAGCGCCGCGAGCGGGGAGGAGGACGACGCCGGCCCCGGAAGCGGCAGCAGGGCCCGGAGGCGCGCGGCGAGCGCCGCGTCGAAGCAGGCAGCCTTGCCCGTTAGCAGCTGCCGCTGCTGGCGGCGCCGGTTGCTGGCCTTGGGCGGCGCGGCGT
Organism: Setaria italica; assembly: GCF_000263155.2. Taxonomy (NCBI): domain Eukaryota; kingdom Viridiplantae; phylum Streptophyta; class Magnoliopsida; order Poales; family Poaceae; genus Setaria; species Setaria italica. The sequence goes on along the minus strand of NC_028452.1, from coordinate 1,041,149 downwards.
CCGAGTGGTGGTGGTGGGGCGGGAGGAGCGAGCTGTACTTGTCGGTGAGGAACATCTGGGCTGCTGCTAAAGCTTGGGGGTTCTCGGCGGCGTTGGATGGGATCAGGCTGGCTGGCTGGCGAGGTGAGGAGAGGGCGGAGGGGAGGATATACGTGCGGCGAAGCGGTTGCGTCGGGGGCGTGTGAAAAGGGACAGGGGAGGACGGTGTGAACGGGGACGCGGGGATGGGTGAGGTGACGGGAGGCTTTTGTCCCCGGCAAGGATGCGTTTCCGGGAAGGGGAAGCCCAGCGACGGGAGGGGAGAGGTCGCAGCGTGGGCCCGCCGCGTAAGACGCGTCCCCGGAACGCTTTCTCTCTGCCGGCCTCGCTTCCTGACGCTTCTTTCCTCTCCCCTGCCATTTGCCAGTTTTATTTTCCTGAAAAAAGAGATAAGCAGTCTGATTGGGCTCCACAACTGAAATGGAGTGCGACTTTTCTCGAAGAAAAAAAAAATTGGAGTCCTACTACTACTGAAAAACTTGCCGACCTCACAAACCCAGCGGTGTTGGACAATTATTACACTTTAAGCATGTTTATCTGCCTGGCTAATGCATGCTACGTATTTTGCAGCTTGGATTGCTCTGTTGGGCAATGCAAGCATGCAACCTTTCCCTATCTTTTCTTCTCGGGAACAATGAGTGGAGCTTTTTCTGTGCGGCCTAACAAGTTTCTCAGAACAAAACAAGGTAAACAATCTGTCATGACCGTGTGAGCCTAGTATGCAATGATGTGCAATTCATTATTTTGATTTTTGAGATGGTAAAGGGTACCGCAAAAAGTAGAGAATCGATACATTCATTCATGGGCTACAGACGATGACGTCATCTACAAGTCTGCTGACTGCAGCACTAGAGAGATGCTGTATTATTGCGTCCAGCGAACATACTGGAAGCAAGCTAGGCCTTTGTCACTGTGGAGATATATTTTTCAACCCATTGGTTCACACTGATCACTGACTTGTTACCAACTAGCTGCGCTTGAGCTTTCACAATTACGACATCCGATCTCCAGGGAACTCTCAGAGCTCCGTCCGGGTCCGCATCGTACGATCATCGTACAGGTAATTTTCAGTGCAAACCTTGCACTCCTCCAGGGTTCACACTGTCTATACGACGAGTTCTAATTGCCCAAAGGAAAGGGAAACGGTTCATACTGAAGAACCAAGCTGCTGTCGGATGTCGAGTGAAGTGAGGTACAACACACTGACGAACAGGGAAGGAGGGAATTAAATGGGTACGGGTGATCCTCACTTTTATCGCGGCGACAAATCTTTATCTCATCTTATAGTACTGGAACGTGATCAAGGAATCAAAATATGCCCTCCTACGCGAAAGTTCTCCGTGCTTCTCCTCTTAAGCCACGGTTGTTATCTCTCATAAACCCATTTCGCCCCGATTTAGGAAGAATAAGCAAGACGGACAGCACGAAGGTGTTCGATACAAGCTTTCCAGCGAAATCAAGCCCATATGCGCATGCCACGCAAATAATGGTCCGCCTGTAATTAGAAAGTACTCCTAAATCACAATGCCAGGGACTCGAATTTCCACACGCCGTCCTAGGTTTGTTTTAGCTAGCCATCCGGTCTCTGCCGGTAACTTGGCATCGAAAGTCCAAAGAATGACGACGCCAGCGTGAAAAACATGCTCTTCATCCATGATTTTGGCCACTTCACCGATATGCCCATGGCCTCTCATTTTCACTCCTTTTTTCCCTACTTACCGTGGACGCAACGAACCGAACCCAGGCCATGGCACATCAGTACCTTCTTTTTCTTTGCAGCAAGAGATATTTCCGTGGCTAACTAACCAACCGTCTCGTTAGGGCGTCATACCCTGTTTAGGCCTTTTGTCGAGGGTGTTCAGGTGCGCCTATTCTGCACGCGCAAATAGCACTTCGTGCCATCCGGTGCAATGCAGCAATGGCCAATGCTAGTGATTACAGGCAAAAGCAGAAACCACGGCTGAGAGCGGAAACCAGCAACTGGCCAAGAAAAATACCTGTGGGGCTGAGGCCGTTTGGTAGCGCTACAGTTGCCTCCACGCGTGCTTCGCTTTAGCGCCACGCATCCGAAGCGGTGGGAACGAAACGTCGGCGTGGGAAACTCCGGCTTCTTCGTCAGGTCAGGTCGCCGCCCATCGGCTTTGACCTCAGGGGAAACTTGAGCTGCAAACAAGTACACAACACATGGATAACGAGGACGAACAAGTCATAAGATAGAGTATAAGCCTGAAATTAAGGATCCGTTGATGTAGACAGATCATTTCATCAATTTGAACTGATGTTTACATGTGGGGAGGTACTCCTGAAGTTTGAAATGTGTAACCTTGAACTACGGCAAGCCCACAAGAATTAGAAGCTCACAGATCAATATTATAAAACCTGACATATTATAGCAATGAGTCCTAGCAGCCAGTAGAAACAAAGTTAAGTTACTGAAGCATTTGATTTGGCATATTGTAGAACTCAGGGAAATAAAAAACATGGGTTAACGCATGCTGTGACGGGGAATGGAATTACAAGTGCAGATCAATAGACACAGATGATTCAGCATATGAACAGATAATGAAATTTCTTACCAGTCAGCCAATCATTTTTCTAATACAATTATTGATATCCCAGGGTAGTGCAAGTCACAACCATATATGATTTTGTTTATGCATGATCGCACCATAAAGGGCCTCGTGAACGCATGCCTGCAACTGTAACAAAATGGCTGGTATTGATGCAAGTATTCGGTGTAATATAAATGATATGACCATTTCAACAATCTTAATGTGCAAGACAGGATGCGGTGTTGACCCAAAGTCAGGCAGACAATGTGCAAGCTCAGTCCGTAAGCTTTCTTTCTGTACACTGCATCACACGGGCAGCAAATCAGCTAAACATCACAATCAAAACAGCTAACACTTCCTTTTTTAATTAAAAATAGCATGCTAACTTGCTAAGGGGGTGTTTGGATACGAGGTGTTAAACTTTAACAGTGTCACATCGGATGTTCGGATGCTAATTAGGAGAACTAAATATGAGCTAATTATAAAACTAATTGCAGAACCCTGTGCTAATCCGCGAGACGAATCTATTAAGCCTAATTAATCCATCATTAGCAATTGGTTACTGTAGCACCACATTGTCAAATCATGGACTAATTAGGCTTAATAGATTCGTCTCGTGAATTACACTTCATCTGTGCAATTAGTTTTGTAATTAGCCTATATTTAATACTCCTAATTAGCATCCAAACATCCGATGTGACAGGTGTTAAATTTTAACACTTGGTTGCCAAACAGGCCCTAAGAATGTTCTTATCATCTTGCATGTGCTTAAAACAATCCAGCTGATGGCCCGCAGTATGTTTTTTTTTTGTGCTATGAAATAAACTACCTATTCCTATCTCTAAAGCTGGTTTGGAATCCCAGCAAGGTGGCAACTTGCTGGCAGCATGGCAAAATGGTCCGGTCAGCTTTGAAGACCAGAATTGCAAGTTCAGACTTCAATGTTGTGGGCCATATGTAGACCCATATCCTTGTATATAAAAATATTTATGCACAATTATTTTGGGGACAAAAAAAGAACTGGCTTCCCACAAAATACGGGTGAAGAAAATGATTGAATTCCATTATGTGGGACAGACGAGGGGTACATGTTGTTTGACATTCAGACATGATGATAAAACTTGATAGGAACAAGCTTACCTTCATCAACAAAAAGGAATGGGTAGCACCGTGAAAAAAGGATAAAGAAATAGAAAACTCCAGGCAAGACGCATCTGCTACAATTTGAATCCTACAAAATTAGTGCTGGGTGGTGCTGGGTGCTATTTTGCAAATGCTTGGCTATTATATTTGCTAAATGTGTTCATTAACAACTGGCCACCCGCTTCCATCCTATTTTTTTTCCTTTCTAGTTCTTGTCTCTTTCCCTTGTTAAGTTTGGAGAAAGCTTAAGATACCAAGCTTTTAGAAAAAAAAAACCACTATTTGAGCATGCTCGGACTTACGGTGAATGACTTCTGTAAGTTAAAAGACCAGCAATTTTTGATGTCCAATAACGTCGAACACTTCTATTAACACACCATCGCCGGCTTGCCGGCATATGTGGTAATATAATTCAGGTGGGACTCTTCGTCCCCCCGGTGACCCGTCAAAAAAAACACCAACAATAGTACCAACCACAATGCCAAGAAAAAGGTAAACTGGCAGTCAAGGACGTTATTCAGATTCTCATGATTTACATGTGCAGCCATTAGTTGTTACTTCAGAAAGACACCATGAAAAGAGGGGAAAGTCCTCTTTTAGATGCCAGCATGCCTGAGTTCCTTAAAAAATGAGCACAATATATCCGCTGCCAACAAATCCTCCAATAAATAAACTGAGTCGTCTGGATAGTAAGCCATGGTTAAACATTTTGGTTTCTTTGGTTTAGGTCAAGGGAGAAGGCACCAGTTTTAATTCAAGAAAAACTCAGAACAATCCTCCTAGATATTCGGATACGCAACAGGACTTAAAAAAGTTATCACTACACAGAATAACACCCAAAGGATCCAAAGCGAGATTAAGAAAGATTCTACCTAACAGATGCACAAGGAACACAAGGTAAGATAAAAGAAAGATAAAAGTACAATCAAAGGGACGCTAAACTATTTTCTGCAAAGGACACCTTCTGGTCATAAATCCTCAGATGCACAATGAGTACAAACTGCAATTTTCAATCAATTTCCAGAAAATATGCATAAAAATCATATGTATCTGAAGTTTCTAGTTGCACAGCATGGAAATACTTACCTAACATTTTGTGACAGCATTTGTTTGGTAGGAATCCAAATGGATGAACATATCAGCTGGGAACTGATGCAAGCCAATAACAATGAGGCATTGATCATTACAACCCCGGAAGCCCTGCTAACACAAAGGTAGACAATTTTATGCGTTCCATAAGAATAGAAAGAGTACAGAGGGTGAGGATAACTGATTATCAACATCAGGTTAGTACCTCCTACTAAATTGAGGCAATCGATAGGATACAAAAAATGATGATTCAATCTTGAAAAAGAAAACTCTGAGAATCTGTATAAAATCCAAGAGGAGGTTATGTATACCATATATCTTATCAAATAGGATGGTGCGATGAATGGATAGAGAGCGGCCAATAGTTATTTTTGTTGATGCTTAGAATTAAATCCTTGGGAGTATTCCCAATTTCTCATTTACCAATAAAAATAAATAAATGCTAACCAGATGAGAGTACAAATTCACATCTGAGTGAGAATGACTCACAATACATAACTGCATGGTTTGGAAATCAGTAGCTTATATAGTCAGGCACAAATATACAATAAGAGCTATAAGATTATACTAAGTTTGTACCACATAGATTAGTTCAGGTGGGAAAAACAACAATGCCTTCCATTCATATGAACTGTTCGACCCTCCAATCTGTTGCAACAAACAAATTCCTTAACATTTGTAGTGGCTGAAGCCTGAAAGTGTGTGAACGTAATTACTTTCACATGTTCAATCATCAACATCTTATATTGAAAAAAAATCCAAAAAGGGATTGCCAACATCTTAATCTCCTCATCCCATTTATTCCAAATATGAAATTGATAACAATAATCAAGAAGAGACTGTACACTGTGCACAGCTGACCATAAGGCAAGGGATGCAGCTAGCCATGGATTGAGCAATTCAGACCTACCAAGTACATATCTACATTACTTGTTGGGATGAACTTCTGACGGGGAGGAAGTTTTAAAATGAGCTATGGATTAGTGGCACTGACAAGCTTCTCTCGTAGCCTCTCGACTCGGGCCTGAACAAAGGAATGTGACAGAATGCATGAGCTATTGAGCTTTCAGAGCTAAATTAGGTAGCTACAACAGAATAGGAAATTGTAGTGTCTGCAAGGCAAATCTCTGATCCAAACCTTGAAAGACTTGGATCGGCGAATAGATGGATCAAGATCCAAGGCATCTGCATAAGCATCTTCTGCAGCACAATATTCGCCCATTGCAAGAAGCGCATCACCTCGCAATAAGTGAGCCTGCAAAACATCATCAATAAGGGCAGCAAAGACCATGACATGCTTAATAATAACAATAAAAACAGCGGCAGTTTGGAGAAAAGGCATGCCTGGCATGCCTAAGGATACAGTGAAGACTGCTGTTCGTCAAAGTCATACCATGGAAAATGCATTTCAGAAATGTAAGGATACAGAAGTGGAAGCCATTCAGATTATGAATGATGGATTAGTTTCAGATAATGTGTATATACTAACTGTGAGCACATATCACCCAAAGGCCACTAACACCCTCTGCATTAAGAAAAACAAACATTTTACTAAAAGTACAGTTCGACTGGATGAGGGTACCACTTGGTTGTGTTGATTGTAACAAGTACCAAACCTTCCTCACTTCACCTATCACCCAGCTACTGTGTAGGCATTCACACAAGTTTGCAGCAAACATTAGTGACTGGAACCAAGCAACCAGCCAATTCATAATTGAGACAATGAAAACATAAATAGACATTATAATTGGTACTTTTCAAGCTTATTCCCGTGGAGGTAGACATCATAACGTGAACAGCAAGGCATGAATATGAATATACAAGCAAAGTGATACCTAGGAAATTTGGTGGTTCCAAAAAAAATCAAATACCTGAGGAAATCTGGGAGCTATTCTTAGTGCTTCCTCGGCGTCCTCAAGCCCACCAGAGATATCCCCTATTGCCAGTCTCGCCTTAGACCTGCATAATTTACAAAAATCGTCACATGGCAAACTTACATGGAGCACACTATTTGACTTAGAAACATTAATTCGCACGCCAAACTTAGAACAACAGAATGCGACCTGCTCCTATACACCAAATGCCGACCACCACAAGCATTGAGCCCAATAACCTACAAATAAACAAGTGTAATCAAGTTAGAACGAAGCAACTGATGGAGCATCATGCACAGTTGAAGAGTGGGGCGTTTGTCCAGACCTCATTCAGAAGGGCCTCTGCTTCGGCCGCGTTTCCCTTCTCGAGGGCAGCCTCCGCCTTCTCCCGCGCGGCGAACGCGGCGAGGCCTGCGGCCGCGTCGAACTCCGCAGCGCCGAGGAGGTGCTCCAGGAGCTGCGCGCCGCGCGCCGCCGTGCCGACGTGGCCGAACAGCGCGGCGCTCCCGGCAACGGAGGCGGCGACGTTGGGCCCCGCGCCGCAGCGGCCGAGGCACCCGCACGAGCTCACGTCGACGCGCGGGGGCGCGAGGCCCGTGAGCGCAGCCAGGACCTCGCGCCCGCCCTGGCGCGCGCACGTGCGGTTCGTGCAGACCCGCACCTCCACCGCCCCCGACGCGCGCGGCGTAGCAGGACGTCGGCGGCGATGCTGCGCCCGCCGGGGAGCGGAGGCGAGGCAGTAGGAACGGTGGGTCGTGGTCACTCCCGCAACTGCCACCGCCATCGCCGTCCGTGTGGCCTCAGGCACAGGCAGGATGATGGGCTGATGAGGCGGGGACCTTTTCCGCGAATAGTATTTCCTTCAAGGGCTCCTCTGTAATGTCGACCGTTATAGTTCGCACGGTCCACGGATCGGGACTTCAGGAGTCTGGGACTCTTGGTGTGGCAATTTTGCGTAAACACCCTTGCCATCTTGAGTCGGACGTCAGGTTGAGCGGCAAGAGGCTCGTCTCTTTGACAATCGCCGTTGTCTCGCGGCAGCCGGGAGGGCGCCACCGTTGTTCTCCGCTCCGGCGTGCTGTCAATCGTAAGTATCACCTCAGGAGGTCTTGCCTTGCCCCGCGCGGCCGAGGAGTGGCTTCCGGGCGTGTACGCATGGTTCCGCCCCTATCCCTAGCCCACCCTAGTACTTGATCTGGTGGATTTGAGTCTGGAATTAGACTGCGTCAGGGTTCTCGGTGCCGTAGTTACCCTCGGTGCTTCCAGGTTTTCGATGATACCATGCAAGCTTCGTATGTTATGGAGTTACCTTAATGGTCAATTGTGCCAGAGATGCTGCTCTCCATATGTTCGATGAAATGCCTATGTAAGTGTGGTATCTTGAAGGCACCGACTGGCACCTACTGATCAGTGACCCGTTGCTCGAGCAATGTCATGTTGCTGACTTGCTCTTTTTCGATATAGCCGCTTAGGATTTCATTTGCACGCAGCATGGTCATTGATCTTACTAGTAGAAAACACATTGTGGTATGTTGTGGTGTGTGTGGTTTCAGTTGTATGTTGCTTCTTGCTAATTGCAGTTGTGACTGTTCATAAACTACAAGGTGGCATGAGGTAGTACCTTTCTGAATGTTGTTTCTTGGTTTGTGTAGAGCCATGCTGGGGGCACGTGTGCAGCTGAAGGGGTGGCAACAGGCGGCTGTTGCATTTGGTTCTGCATTTGGGGCCTTGCTTGACCCTAGAAGGGCTGATCTGATAGCTGCTCTTGGGGAGACTACTGGGAAGCCAGCATTTGAGCGTGTGCTTCAGCGAATGAAGAATAGCGCAGAAGGCAGGGTAAACCTATACTGCCCCTCTTTTGTCAGAAAGTTAAAATTCCTAACTTTTGGTAGTAGCATTTTTTTAGGAAGTTTGGTACTTGTAATTCATATGCAGAATTATCCCCATTAGTGCAACATAGTTTTCTTTTCTCATTTGAAATGTGAACAATCACCAAGATGATGACACTGTGACACTAGGATGCTTGTGAATTATTTATTATTTTTCACTGTTCATCTGGATGTTTATATAGCATGCTAATGTTATCAAGGAGATCTGATTAAGTCACCCCTTGTGATTAAGTATATTGTAGCCAGTTGCTGTATTCTACATAGTACATATATATCCAATGTACGATTCCTTCTTGTGTTGAACTTTGATTTACCAATTGTCTGCGCAACACTGAATTTTGACTTGCAATCTTCCGATGTAATATGAAAAATAACTTCACCTGTCCCTGAATATGTAATTGTCTACTATTGTGGCATGGATCTTCTTCATCTATGCATATTACTGACAGACCATTTTTGTTCAGGAAGTTCTTTTGGAGCGTCCTCGTGTTATCTCCTCACAGGTTTCTCATGCCTGGGACATGCCCCAGAACACATTCGGTGCAGCCTATGCTCAGTTCATGGGATCAAGGAACTTCTCGCCAGACGATCGCCCACCTGTCCGTTTCATGGACACCGACGAGCTCGCCTATGTTGCGACACGTGCTCGTGAGGTGCATGACTTTTGGCACGTGCTGTTCGGCCTTCCAACAAACCTGATTGGCGAGACGGCCCTCAAGGTGATAGAATTTGAACAGATGTTCCTCCCAATGTGCATGCTGTCAGTTGTCGGGGGCTCTGCAAGGTTCAGTGAGAAACAAAGGACGTTGTTTTTCCAGCATTACTTCCCATGGGCAACAAAAGCAGGTCTCAAGTGCACGGACCTGATGTCTGTATACTATGAGAAGCACTTCCATGAAGATCTGGAGGAAGTGAGAAGAAACTGGGGAATTCTACCATGCTCTGATCCCAAAAGGAGAGGTGTGTAGACTGAGACTGGCATATTCTGCGTGAACTTGTATTTAGGTTTCATCTTTGCTTCTGTCAGTTCGTTCTTTTGGAATAACGTCATGAGCAATGTTTACTGATACCTTAGCAAGTTACAAAGTATGTACGCTTCTGACATTTGCAATGCTCTGGGAGTCGAACAAGTTGCTTATATTATTTATACCTGAGATTTACTTCGATGTTTTTTAGTTCTATGATATTCTGCTTTAGTCAAGTATGATTTCTAACTTCTAAGACAGAAGGCCGTAAACAAGTAGCACTCCACTTACTCTCAGCTTTGCAGAACCATACACAAACGAACAGAAGGGAAAATCAAAAAGTCATAAATTAGCTTCTCTTATAAGTTTCTGAAAGAGCAATTCTGCATCTTGTAATAAACTTTTCATTATCTGGCAAACGTGGCATTACAAAAAAAAAATGAAAGATGCCACACAACTTGCTCATGTTTGTTCATCAAATTTACACAAAACTCCTCTGGCTGAGGACATGGCTACCCTCAAAGAATCATGCTATTGTACATATGTAACACCAAAAGAACACAATACTTACAAGGCTCAAAACTTACAACACAACACAAGGTAGCATGGACTACCCAACAAGGCATAAATTATGCAGAGGCAGTAGTGCACAATACACAGCGCATACGAGACTCACCAGACGGGGAACCATCCTCGTCGTCTGAGCCATTGTCAGTATCCTGATTACTGTTTGATCTCATTAAGTCCAACCCACCTTCCAAGCAAGATAGATGATACGCATGGCAGCAGTAGAACAAAATGACGGATATGTCCTGAATTGGCAAAGGATCGAAGCATAAGCAACACCGGGCACCACATCTCGTTCTGGACTTAATATCTAGAGCCCGAACACTGGATGATCTCTCATTTGCTCGCGATGATCCATCATCAACCCTGTTTCCATGTACCTCCTCGTCCATGCTTGCCATGTAAACTCCACGCCGAGCCTCGTGGTAGTATTTAACCAAAAGGTTCACACAGTCAGCCTGTACAAGACCAAGTTTGGAAAATGTTCTGAATTTCAGATGGATGAAAGATGGTAAACCAAAATATAGTTAACCTTAAGTATATCGTTGCATCCATTTCGCAGTGAAGTTTCCGTCCGGTAGTCCGTCACAATTTTCACAAGCCGATCCCGCAACCTATCAAAAGCATGAGGAAACAGTCGGACTAAACAAGGGCATGTATCAGCTGGATGAAAATTGACAAAATCCTATGACGGCCACAGTTTTCAATTGATTCTGGTGTCATCAGAGTTTTACAATATCAACATATACTCCTATAATGATTCATGATAATCTCAACAAGGGGCCATGGTAGATCATTTAGAATTTTTTTTGCTATTGTCATGTAAGATATTTTATAGATTTTCAACAAAAAAAAATCCTGGTGCAAACATACCGAGGTATTTCTAACCCATCAGGAACCAAACTGACAATGTACAGAGGATCAAGATTGCCAACAGTATGTTCCAATAGCATCCCAACCTGCTCAATAATCATAGAAATTGAATTAAGAAATAAAGAAGATGCTTCAGTCTCAAGGAAGGTTAAGCACATTATGCCAATTACCATTTCAGGCTTCTGGAGGCACTGTCTAATCAGTTCATCCCATAGTTCGTCATCATGTTGGTCCATAACAAATTCAACAGCCTGTATGCAGTTCAAGATTAATGTTACCATCCAACCTCATATACAATTTAGATAATATAGAATATGATTTCTTATAAAGTGGTGAGATAATAGATAAGCAAGCTAGAACCTCCTCTATGTTTTCCAGTTTGTTTATGATTGTTGAAAGAGCTTCTTTAGCATTGCCCATTCGACCAAGGACAAAAACCTGTTCCCTTACAAGTTCCCTTTGTGCAAAGATTTCATATGCCTGGAAGAAAACAAATTGTCAAGCCCATAATTAATTAAAATATAAATTTTACGATTTTTTTTTGGGGGACTATGACCTTGTCAAGCCTGTAATGCTGACTAGTACGGAGGAAGGGTAGTAGCATCCTTTGCTCATAGTCTGCATAAAGCTCCACCTATAAAGCAAACAGTTTTGACTTACTAGTTATTGTCAAAACACAAAGTAGATGTAAACAAATGGGCATAATAATTAACAATAAGGTAGACATTACAAGAACTATGTTAAAAGGGAGTAACCGAATACCTGCATATCATGAAAATCTTTTCCAGCATGTATATCTATCTCAAATAGAGCATGCAAATATAGGTGCAAAAAATGTCTCTTGTCACATTTTTTATTGGTATGCAACAACTGCTCCACAACTTCATATGGGGGAATGATATCACGATGTTGGATCAGTAGGTGAACTGTTCTTTTACTATCCAGTATCATAAGATTGACGACCTGTAGAACATAAAAAAAGCAATAAGTTCTTTAAGTCCAGGATATGGATGGCTTTTTCTAATTTATATCCCTGAAGAATATAACTCTGTATTAGAGCTAAATTAGACTCCGTCCATTTGGTACCTTATCACGAATGGCATCATGCAAGTTGTACTTTTCAATAAACTCGAATACTTCTGGCTTCAGGAGCTGAGCCAAATAAAGTTAAAGTTATATTAGAATTGTATTTTGATAGTAAAAAAATACTTTGAGATGTACGTACAAATACTAAAATTTAGGATGTACTTACTTCAGCATACAGGGAAAGTGCCTTTTCATATTGACTATTGATTACATACAACTCAGCTAACGCCTACAGGGCACATAAGACAAAGATATCAATCAAAGAACTAAAAAGAATGAGATGTATATGTTTCACATCCATCAAACAATGTTCCTCCGCACCTCTTTCAATGTATCAGTCATCGATGATGAGTCGAGCTGTGGCTCAATGGCAGATATGACAGGTGAAGCTGAGTACAGTGTAGGTGGCCAATTTTTTACAGTGGTCAGCAGAAGTTCATGGAAAGAAGGATTGGTAGTTAGAGCAACAAGGGCAACCTGCACAAGGAATTCAAAATTGTATTACAAACAGATAGGTATTGAAATAAGTAAACAGAACTTACAAATTAGCACCACACCTCATATGCAGTATCACTCAGCTGAGGATTTTCTGTAGGTATATATGGGACCAAAACAGGAAGTTGGCGGAGATGAGCAAAGTGAAAGACCCATCTGCGGAGTAAAAGTCTTGGTTAAAAAATCACTAAACTAACAGTCTAACACAAAGAGGCCCATCAAATCTTAAACTCTCATCAGAGTTAAACTAGATCACATGACTGAGACGTGAGTATCAACATATTTTCTAACCTCTCCCATGCTGAAGGAGATCCTCGCAGCAACTTTGGACAGCGTTGAGCAGCTTCAGCATATTTTCTTTCAATTATCAAGTGGTCAAGGTATCTTGAACCAACCTGTAATGAAATAACATGAAACTAACTTTAATACTCGAGTATTTTCTTATGACATTAAGTCTTAGTTCTGAAGGTCCTTCTCAGTTCTCATACATGGGCTCGCACGTGGTACACCAATTAAATTGGCTGTTAAACATGCCACACTTTTTTTTTGAAAATACATTGGACTAGGTAACATATAAGATAAAGAAAATGGGACACTTTATGTGTTATTTGCATTATTAGGGACGGTTTGGAACATGACTGGCATGGGCCAAGCACCCATGGGTTGGCTCAGCCCACCCAGCAGTAATCTTTAGAAGTCTCCATTTAGGAAGTTTGAGACTTTGAGTCTTGTTTCGGTTTAGGAAGTTGGAATTGAGTTTGTTTTGGAAGATGGATCCAATCTTTAAGGATTCTATCCTCAGGCGGCTAAGGGGTCTAGTCAAGAGTCATCACTAACTATGAAACTTGAGGGGAGGGGATGTAATCAATTGAATCAGGCAAGGAATAGAGGTCCTCTACACCCTGCCCCTGCCTCCCTACTTATGCCACTGCCCCCTCCCCCTCCTGCACAGCAGGCAGCACAGCTGCCGAACACCTCAACGCCGGCAACGACTGGAGCTTCCCAAAACCTAGATCAGGGCCAGAACTACAGTTGTTTACCCGGTCAGATGACAATGACAAATTTTAGCAAATCCTATACCAATTTGCTATTTACTAAGAAGACTTAGTGATGACTAGTGGAGCTGACCCTGATGATTTTTGTGCCTGGGTCCACCCCTGCCCTAGACCCACCTCCCACTATGGCTACAATCTCCCCAATCCGCCCACGACAAACCAACCGCCTGAAATGAAACTCTGAAAAGTCTAAAAATGACCCATTTTGAATGGAAACATTTATTCATGCATCACAGATATCTCGTTCTCTGAAAAATAGCTAATAACCAAGTTTTATATGCAAAAAAAAAAACACCAATACTAGAGACCTTGGTTGACAACTCCTTAGAGGTGCACACTGGTAGGTTCTTAACAAAGTACTAAAAGGGGCATCCTCATAATCATAGGGGTGACATCTACTACCTAGCTTAACTATTTTCTAGCTCACCTCATCAAGAAGCTCAGTCGGCCCTTGCCCTGCCTCAACAGCAGCCAATGCTTTTTCGTGACAATCATGTTGAAGAAGCCAAGCAATATGATCTTCAGCATCTCTAATTAGAATGAACATATAATATTAGATGAAACGGCCATGGGATCGTTGTTACAGAAAGGACATAAACCTCAGAAAACTGGCCAAAACTAAAAAGACTCAAATATCTAACTAACCTAGACCTCTGTAGTCAAGAGTAATGAAATAGAACCATATTGACATTTTCTTAATTTTGTCACTAGCTAGCTCAGCTATGCATTACTCATTTAATTGAAATTAATCAGATACCATTGGATACAAAAAATTGGAGGTTAATGCAAGGTCTTGCTTTGTAACATTTTCACAAACCTTGGTTTCGCCACCACAATATCCTTAGGAGACACGATGTAATACAAAGGTTCGTCGCCAGCAGCCCACTGTCCACCTGCATTGCTACTTCCTGAACAGCAAATTTTCCTTCATTAGGAAAATTTCCATAAAAAAATGCCACTACTGATAGAACACAGTCTATTAAACCTGAGAAAGGTGCATGCGCAAGAGCATAATCTTTTGCCTTGTAATGTTCATAACCATGAATAGGCAGAGCATCTGTAGTAACTTCATCATTTTTCCATGACACAAGATGTATTTCAGGACGCTGTGCAGTTCCCTACAAAATGTTACAATCTTAGCAGCAGCATTTTACAAGCAAAGGTTGCAGACGCAACATAGATTTAAAGAGTGTGATGTGAAGGACGAGTACTGATGAATACCTGTCGTGAAGTAACAGAAGTACTAATTTTTTTCTCTTTTTCATCCTCATCGGGAATATAGGCGAGCACAACTAAAAGGTCACCAAAAGGAGCAATCCCAGATATGTGGTAGCCTGTTTGGAATGAACCAACAATATCTACATACTTCTCGGAACCCACTGCAGCGATGGTCCTTTGTATGCCATTGAGTCCCTGAGATGAATCTGTTCGAATTGCTGCAATCTTGACACTTGTTCCCCATCCAATAACTAAGACAGTATCATCCTAAGCATGTAAACATCAGTAAATACAACAAATACATTTTACATTAAACTATAGAATAGAAAAGAAAATTTTAGAAGTTTGTCTTGTGACTCAGACATGCTAAAAAGGTGAATACTTTCTTATCTCCCCATCAAATAAAACAGCTATCATGCTCCTTGACACAATTAACAGTATGTGTGTTTTGGCTAATAGCCTCTGTCTTCCACTCAGTAAAGTAACAAGCAAATCTTTGATCCTTATCGCATTCAGCTCAACAAAATCTTTTGCTTTTGCACCCTTCTAATAATATTTTCCTTGTATGTCGACAAAATTGAAATGTTCGAGTACATGGTTCGACTAAATTATGCCTAATTGATATAGAGATATTTACCTGCCATACTAGGTGGGGAAGTAAGAACTCTGGCCGAGGAATGCCTTTCGGTCGCTCTATGAATGCAATTCCTTTGTCTGTTTTCATATCATGCACTTTCACCCCTGCATCGTTAGCCCAAGCAAGTAGGTCTGTTCTCCACTTCATAGAATGGATTGGCCCTTCGCCATCACGCAAAACCTACAAAGGAAGAGATGAAACAACCATTAGAGTTCACTGAATACATCAGATTATCTGTTATCCTAAGGAAATCAATCTTACCTTCTTATGGTAACCACCCCAAGTCTTCTTTGTCAACACAAGTACTTGACCTGCTAAACCACCAGTAGCAAATCTCCTATAGTTCCGGGAATAATTAGGGTCTAGAGCAATTGCTTTCATGGGGCGATGGTACTCAAACTTCAGTTTTTCATCAGTGAAGAGGCTGCTTATTGCTACTGTGCCATCATCTGAGCAGCTGCCTATATATTCACCGTCTGCGTCAAAGCTGATGTCATTGACAGTTGCCGTGTGGGCAGCAATTTCCTTCACCTAAAGAACATATTGAACACAAAAATGGGAATTGATGAGTATTGGTAGCATTTCTGCAGATGGAAGGAATACACGCAGGATGACAAAAGGCATTGGAGCACACACTTTACTTGTGCATACCATGCGCCATTTTTTGGCTCCATAAGTTCCACAAACCATCGGACTTAGAAATTCGAGGCAGGAAAAACTACAGTGGTGTGATCATTATTACCAAAACTATAACGTGATTTGAAGCTGCAATGAAGGAAACTAGCAGCAACCTCAATTTATGTCTCCAGTAACGGTGCAAGGCTTGCAGTCGCAGCTATGTCAAGTTAGTTTTAGAGTTTAGCAGGTATCCTAATCAATCATATATATCATATATAATCTCTCAAAATTTCAACATTGAAGTGGCCAGCAAGCAGGGAGGAAGTTTTCAGCGACGGTGCCCCAATGCCACGATCCCGGTTTACTCCACGCCACGCCTCCTCCATTCCCCCACCACAAATCCCAATTCCGAAAGGAGAGCGCCCCGTCGCGAGGGGTACCTGATTGCCCTGGAAGTCGAGGATGTGGAGGGTGCCGTTGTGGGTGCCGAGCGCGACCATGCGGTCGGCGACGGCGATGGACGCGGCGGCGTCGGTGGAGAGGATCGCCGGCACGCTCCCGCCCAGCCGCTGGTACTTGAGCCGCGGCTCCTCCTCCTCCTCCTCCGCCTCATCCTCCAATTCCTCCTCCCCCTCGTCGCCGTCCTCCTCCTCCCGCTCGTCGTCCCCGTCGTCTCCCCCCGCGCCGTTCTGCAGCGGCGGGTGGGCGCGCCGCTCGGTGGACATCCTCGCCGTCGTCGCCGGCCGGCCGCTGGCGCTGATGGGCCGCCCCCTCCCCGCGAGATCTCCCGTTCCGAGACGATTTCTGGCGAAGCCGGGGGTCCGCGTGTAAAAAAGTTCGAGCCGGGAGTCCGGGACTTTGCTTGCTTCCCGTGTGTTTGTATTGGTGTTCGTCTATCAATTTGTCGTTAACGCTTTAAACTACTCGAATCCAGCCGAGTCGGGTCGGCTGGCGTATATAGGAGGAAGGAGCCGAGCCGAGCCTCGGCTCGTGGCCGCGAGTTTGATTTGGTTCGGGGGCTTCGGCTTGCTGGACGGACCGTGCGGAGTGGGTACACGTGGGCCTCCAGGACCTTCTGGTTCGGTGGATTGGATTGGAAGCCCAGCACAGCAATTAAGAATGTCATCGTCTTGCTATTGACGATGGCAAACAGTAAACACTTGTCACCTGAAAAATGGTACGCACTTGAGTACCTCTGGAGAGATGATCAAAAACAGTCAGCACCTACGCCAGACTATGGAAAAAACATAAAAAAGTCTGTGCACAGCAAAAAAACATGCTTCGACACGGCGTAGTACAGGCGTCTGTATTTGCGCCATCTGAAAAGCAACGCTAAGCTCAGCTGTTATTCCTTTCGGCGTGGGCCGGGGGCCAGGGCCTCCAAACGGAACATGCTCCGTCATCCGGCGGCGTCTGCAGATAACGAGGAGCGCGTGCGATCCGGAAGTTGAGACAACCCAGCATTACGGCGGCACCGACCTGTTTGGACTGGACGCAACAGCCACCTCCTTTCGTTTTCCCAACTTTTTTGTACATGCGACATTGTCCACGCGATGAGATCACAGCACACCACGCCGCCCCCGCCGTCCATGGTCCCAAAGATTTATACGAAAATCATGAGCTGGATTTTCTCCCTTGTCTAAACTTTCGGGGGTCATGCATGGATGCATGGCCTGAATCATGCTGCTGGTTGAAGGGAGGTCCCAAGGAATACTCAGTAATAATTACGTGGGCCAATGAATACTGATGGGCTATGTGGCCTCGTTTGTTTGAGCTGGGCCGCGCGGGTTGCCGTTTTGGTGAGCCGCATATAGTAATGGGCCGAGGAATACTTGCGAATATTTGGGTGGTGCCGCGCGCCTGCGGTGTCGCACGGTGGCGGTCGGTGCACAGGTAGTCAGGGGCTCAGGGCTGTTACACGACCACCCCGTCGGCGGCGGCTCGTCGCCGGGCACAAGAGCGTCGCCACGACCCACCCGGATCCGGCTCGCAGGCACGGTGTGTGCTTGTATATTCGTCTGCCAACTCTACCGCCGCTCGGCCGGGCGCGCGTGGTGTACGTCCGCGAGGGAGCACCGGGGCGCGAGAGACGCGCGCTCCAACTTGGGGGCGTCGCGTGGACCACGCCGACCTGCTAGCAGCTGAGCAGCGGCGACATTCACCTAAACGCTTTGCTTTGCTCAATTGCTCTGTTCCAGCCAGCGGCCTCCTGACTCGGCAAGGCTGCGAGTTGGTCCGTGCCGGGGTGTTGGCGACCGTGCCCGTTTGGGATTGAACCGATACTGGATCTTTGGCCGCGCCTGCACACACTCTGGGAATCTGGACTCTGATCCTTGTTGGAATACCAGATTCGGTACCCAGAGGATGTGGAGATCCCTTCTTCCAGAGTTCCAGCTTCATTTTATCCCTGGACAAAGATAGATAAAAGCTGCTCTAGTCCACGCTCCACACCACTAGCTTTCTGCTCAAAAAGGTTTCTCAACGGGAAGAGGGAACTCCAGGACCAATGGCGTCGGACGTGTCCAAAGGATGCATTTTTAGTTACCCCCTTCAATCGGAGTGAGAGTGAGGTTCCAGGGTAAAGGAAAAGAATAGAAGAAACTAAGGAAGCAAAAAGGGACAAGGGTAAAAACTTTACATCCCTCTCATTCTTGCTCATCTATCTCACTCGCAGCCAACACCACACAAAGTAAAAAAGGACCAATGCACCACGGAGTAATCAGCTTTACAAAAAAGGGATCAATCAGGAGGAAAATCTGCAAGCTACTATGTGACAGTCTCTTACCACAAGAAGCTCCTGCTCCATTAGCAGTTTCAGCACAGCCTCGGCAGGCCCCTGCCGCCGGTCTGGTGGCAGGAGGCGGCGCCGAAGGAGGACTTGCCCTTGGCCATCTTGGACATCTGGCCCTTCATCTCCTTGCACGCCCGCTCCAGCTCCACCACCCGGCTCTGCATCCTCTGCAGGTTCAGCCGCAGCACCTCCTTCTCGTCGCCGCCGCCGTCCAGGTCCACGCTCACGCTGCGGGTGCGCGCGCTCGCGCGGCCGGCGACCCTCCTCGGCGTCGTCCGGGACGGGTCGGCCCGGCCTTCCTTGGCTGCCGCGGCAGCGGCGGGCTTGCTGATCTGCAGCTTGCACTGCTGCGAGGCCAGCGCCTGCACCGCCACGCCCGGCGGGATCCGCCGGTTCTTGGCCAGGTCCTTGCACGCCTCCAGGGTGAGCTTCTCGTAGTTCAGGCACCGGCACAGCGTCGTGCGATCCTCCAGGGACAGTGCCGGGTGCGACTGCGTTCATGCAAAAAGGCACAATTCAGAGCAAATTCAAAATTATTTTGCTGATTGTAGTGAGAGCAAAATGTTAGATTCAGTCGTTCAGGGAGCATTGGATGATGTCAAAACAGCAAGAAAAGAGGAAAAGCGCCCGCCCTGCACAAAGAATTGTTCAGTGCTTTTGGTTTGTCTGACCATGCTTGAAGAAGAAAAGGCAGTGGATGCAGGGGAAATTACAATGCACAGACATAAAGGTGGAAGATGATTAAAGAAGATCCATTTGATCATAGAAAGCATCAAAGGCCAGGCTAAAGGCGATCTGGCACAATGGCCATTGCACCAGTGATAAACAAAGCCGAGATCTTAGTTGTAAAACGATCAGAGATCAAGACAAAGGGGAACCGGCTCGATGGGTTAATGACAAGATGAACCAAAAGCTAACTGCAAACAGGGCAAAAGGTTAAGGTTACCTCTGCATGCATGCAAATAAAGTTTTGACAGCCACTCTCACATCCGAGAGCCTGCAGCTGAACTGCTCACTCAGTATCATCTCACAGCAGAGAATGCTCATAAGTAAGAACTAGATTGACTCGACACTGAAAAGCGTTCTGCGTTGCTGAAGAACAACAACGATGAAATGGCTAACTGCCAATTGTTCTAGAACTACTGTTTTACTGGGAGAAGCAACCAAGTCGATGTCATAGAAATTCTCAGTAACTTGGATTTATCAACATGAATCAAAAGTTACTTCAGACACCAAGAAAAGGCAGAGACATGTACAGTACCCTAGCATAGCAGCAGACGCAAGGCTTTCGGATGCGATGACCCAACAGTGCACGCTTGCACAGTGCAAAAGGGCTAAAGGCATCCCAACTAAAGGCTCCCCTCCATAAACAAAGTACTAGGCGATCTATCTGTCCATCATTAGCATCCCATGATAGTACTGCCAACCTTTATTCAGTTGATGTCCCATGGACTAGATAAAGAACAATCACCAACAAATGGAAGAAAGAAAAAAGAAATGTGGAAGGGAAAACAACAACAACAACAACACAACAACAAAGGATAAAGAAGAGGAACGCCGAAATGCAAAATGTTCTGCCACCTTTATGTAGGGTGCGTTTGGTTGGGAGACAATGTAGAACGGGACGGTCCCGTTCCAGTTTTTCGGGATGGGATGATCCCATTTCTTGTTTGGTTGAATGGGATGGGATGATCCCATTTTTTGTTTGGTTGGAGAGATCGCTATAGACGGGACGAGCACCGTTTTCTTCTCCTGTTAACACCGTTCGTGGGACCCACCTGTCATACTAACAGGTATTTTCTTCCTCCACCAGCCGGCCGCGTCTGGAGCTCGCTAATCGCCGGCCGCCGGCCATGACTGGCTAGAGGAGCTCGAGTTCGTGAACTGATTGTGAACTGCTACTCATTGTGATTCTAGCTTGTGGACCTCTTCCTCTCCAAACCATTTAAAGTGCTGATAATAAAAGTTGCTAGAAATGTAGAACTCTACAACTTTTCGTTTGACAAAATCTTAAGTTTCTATACAAAATTTCAGTTTCGAATTTAACCCAAAATTGAGCTTTCACGGGCACATCTTCAGTTTCGAATTTAACCC